>NC_056744.1:554941552-555056796 GCF_019279795.1 Protopterus annectens | reverse complement strand
GCATAAATAATATACAGTCCAATTTTTTCACTATGGTTCCGCTTTTGCCCACCTTACTGACGTGGTCGGTCACAGGGCATTTCCATCACTATGGTCCGCAATAGTCTATACATACGTGGGTGCTGGGGTCATGCTTTTAAATTGTTTTCTCATGGGAATAACACAGCCTTGCAAGGCACCTTGTACATTACAGTATCCTTTTGTGATTGTAGCTGTTTCAAGGACCCTAGACTGTTACGATACAGTGGACAGTTAATTTCTTAATACGTTGCTTTGTCTCTCTGGTAAGGAGTTGTACTGCTATCTTCGATAGAGCTCACAAGGCCATCCTCCTCTGGGGAAGGAGTGCTGTTATGCATGTACATACATTTATTGTTCTGTAACCCAGCAAATAATTAATGATGACAGACATGAGCCTGCTGTACTGCTTACTGCCAGGTTCAGAATTCCATCACAGTACAGCTTAGCTTCACCAATTACATGCAGGCTTAGTTCTACTGCCATATTGTACGGTACAATTCAATACATTATATAGTATTTCGAGTGTAAACTGGAACTTCATATGTGTTTCTATATATTTTACGAACAACATCCATCCGGCCATATGCATGTTGTTCCGTCCTTTACCTTGACCATGTGTATTTGTCCGTCCAGCTACGCTAATCTCCACATGTGATGTCCCAGTTTTCCCTTCTTTGCCTGTAGCACCCTGTTAGGACGTCCTGTTTGGTAGGCACCTGTTCCGCTATATGTGATCGACTTCACTGCAAAGATAATCATCGATGCGGTGGTCCAACGACCCGACTTGTCCACATGTGTACAGTTATGTGCACCGTGTCGTATGCAAACCTAGATGGTTTGGACGGGTACATACTACATCCGGATGTACACATTCTGCTGACACATACACATGCAGCCATTTACATATCTGTACCTGCGGTGGGTTGATGACATGTGGTGCGTGATTTGCCCGCGTGGCATTGCCTAACACAAACATCTTACCACAGTTCAGGTATGCACATTGTGTGTGGTTGTATAGCTGCACACGGATGCTAGCAGGTTTGGGTGCAGGGGTATACATGGGTGTGACTGACATGTACAATGAGGCTATTGTGTAGTACATCCGAATGCATGGGTTCTGCTTCTGGATATTACACTTCATCATACACCATCCAGTGTATGCAACAGAGACGTTGCTGGGTCTGGGATATGTTGCTATGCACATGTTTGCCTGTGTTTGAGGTATCTTGCTTCCTTACTGTTGTTATGTCAGCACAGCTACCCGGCTATGTACTGTCACTACTGCTTGTGACCATTATGGTTGGCACCTTTTCCAATGCCCATAGTGGGGCATGTTATGTGGACACTTCGGAATTTGCAGGACTACACATACCCAGGGCTAGTGCAGTTGACAGAACTTCACTTGTTTGCCATACTATGAGCTTATTCTGTAAGCGTTTGGGTTCCTTATTTATTTTCTTATGCCATGTCTGTGTTCCATATCGTAATGTATATGTTTTATGCTACTATTTACATGTATATTGCGGGATTTGCGTGGCAGGGGATCGGAGGTCATTTTCCATTTTTACGATTGTTGCAGGGACATGACTGTCCAATCAGGGACTGTCCATGGCACAATGGGACAGCAGGTAACCCTGGTGACCATGCCCATGTCGCTACTGGGGTTTCCACCTTTTCCATTTTCCGATCTGGGATATTTCCGGGACTCACGTCTGACTTTACAGGCCGACACATACAAACGGTCACTATATAGC
The DNA here is from genome assembly GCF_019279795.1 of Protopterus annectens. Classification (NCBI taxonomy): domain Eukaryota; kingdom Metazoa; phylum Chordata; order Ceratodontiformes; family Protopteridae; genus Protopterus; species Protopterus annectens. The sequence continues at coordinate 555,055,021 of NC_056744.1, read as the reverse complement.
ATAGAAATTCACTTGCTTGCCTAAATAATATGCTTATTATTGTGGCAATTTCCTTGCTTATTCTGTTTCTTGTGTCATTTAGGTATTTCTGTTACAGAAATAACCAATTCATGCTACCATTACATTAAATACGGGATATCATTGTGTCCTACAATTGTAGCACATCAGCCATTTCTAATACGTTTTTTCGGGACACAACTGTCCATGGAGTGACTGCCCCAACCAAAGTGGGACAGGTGGTGACCTTAGTCGCTGCTCCTATGTCGGTGCGGCGCGCTGACATGCGGCTATACACCTTCTCTGAGTGTAAACACTGACAGTGCATTGCGGGACGAACGCGGTCTTATGTGTATCCTTTGCTCCTTGGACGGGTACACTTATGCCTTCGTGGCTTCTATTTGCTTCTCCGTTAATTTGGGACAGGGACTATGTTGCATACTGTGCGTGCGTTTCATTCTGCACAGGACCTGGCTGCTGCCATTACTATTGTGGGCGGACCGTGGCTGTCAGCACATTAGGTTGCTCACCTCATGCCGGCTTAGACACGCCTCCAGACGCATCCTACCTGGGCTCGCTCACGTACACTACGCACGTGTCTGTGATTCCGGTGCACTCTCATTAATATGTATATGGCGCTACTGCGCCGGATATTCCATGCACCGCCGGCGCAGGCCTTACGCCGGCCTTGCGCCGAGCTTCATGAATCCCGGGGTGAGTTTCTAACTGATCTGTGTTTGAAAAAGTTTAAAATTGTACTGCCTTACCTGCTTTTACTGTTGCACTTTCTAAAAAGTTGTTTTTGTATTGTTTAATTGTTGTAGGCTACACACTCAAGTGCGCTAGCCTGTTTATAGCATTTACAGTGTTTTCTGTGTGATTTTCTGTTATTCTCTGCAAAAAAACAAAAAAAAAACCAAAAAATATTCTTTTTCCCGCCTTACTGAACTAGATTAGTCCAGATTTCAGGCTTTGCTGAATTCCGGACTGTGGTATAGGTTCCTGTGTTGCCCATATCCTTACCTGGATAGGAGGAAGCTTCTCTGTTCACCAGTGAGAGTGGGGAGCTTTGAGCAGCCTATCTGTCCCTGGAGGAGTGGTCTCAGGCCAGAAACTAGTAGCTTATTGGCAGTTTTGGGTCAATTCCTATCTCTTCAGTTTCCCTGCTTTAAAACCCACATTTGCGTTGTTTTGCACGATTTTGCGTATAGTGCAGCATCGGGCAGCGCCGCTTATACATGTTTAAACTATTCCCGGCCCCACAAAGTCTAGTCTTCACTTTTTCCTTTAGAACTGTTTTAACTCTCAAAGTAAGCACTCTTTTTTCATTCTAAAGCCCTGCACTTGCTCTTATAAGTAATCTTATAAGTAAACACTAACAAACTAAAGCACTACACCCTCTCATACTCTTTATAAGTACTAGGCTCCCTATTGTTCCATTCTGATCAGTCAAAAATCAGTTCCTTATACTTCTCTGGCATGTCCAAAGGTCAGTTTCAGGTTTACTCTCCAGTCCAGCTAGTGAATCTGGGAATCTTGAGGCAATGTTACAATTGCCTTATGTACACAGACCACCCCCTCCTTCTCCCAACAAGCTCAAATATATGTGAGAGATGCAACTATACAGCTAAACTGGAAGCTGAGCTCTCTCAACCCAAGACTGGCACAGTCAGTCAGGTGGAGAAGGAAACCACACACACCACAAATCCAGTCTCACATAGACCTATCGTATCAGCAAACCAAACACATAAACACACAAAAACATACTCGGAGGCTCTAAATAAAAAATCAGCCAAAGCAGCAGAGACCTCCAAAGCAGACATCCAAGCAACCACTACCCCACAACAATACCCACATATCACATATTTCACAAAGTCAGTGTGCCACACAGTCACAGCCCTTAAGGCTAAACAACACACCTAATACACTTGTAATAGGTGACTCTATTGTCATACACACTGACGTCCCACTCACCAGACTGAACAAGGTGAAGATCATTGTAAGCTGAATGTCGGGTGCCAGGATCTGCCACATAACACAAGCACTCAGGTCACTCCAAAGCAAGTATAAATATGACTCCATCATTGCCCATGCTGGTGTGAATGACCTGAAACGTACCTCCCTGGACTATATGAAAAGAGACATAGAGGAGCTCTCTGATCATGTAGCCCAGGCTGGTATGACCCTGACCTTGAGTAGCATCTTGCCCTCACCAAGAATTATGCCACAGTATAAAGACAAACTTATCAATTTTAACAATTGCTTTAAGTATTGGTGTCATTCAAAGGGGATCCAGTGTCTGTCAGCCTGGAACGACATGCTCGACAAGCCACGTTGCTTCGCTAAGGACGGCTTGCACCTGCCACCTCTCAACGGCTTGCACCTGTCACCTCTCAGCTTTCGAATACTGGCTAAGGCTCTTGCCACCCCCATAGTGCCTTTTTTAGGCAAGGCTCAAAAGACAAACCCACCTCCATAGACAACACAAGGAAAAAAAACTAAGGGTAATGCTGCTCAATGCCAGAAGTCTAAACCTCAAGATGCACGCACTCGAGGCTCTCCTCACTATGGAGAATATTGATATCTGTGCAGTAACAGAAACCTGGTTCAAGGCTCCTGAGAGCACCCCAGCACTACCAGGTTATACCTCATACCATGCTTTTCGGCCCCAAAACTGAGACCGAATCACAAAAGGAGGGGGTGTGTCCATATTCATCAAAGATACCCACACCTCCAGGTTAGTGGCACTGCACAAAGCATCAGAGACCATCCATGTGCAACTAACAGTGGGCAAAACTGCCTTTCAGTTTGTAGCCTGCTACAGACCTCCCTCCCAAACTCAGGAACCCCACTCGGCATTCCTGAGAACACTGGAGAATATGAAGGTCTCTCCAGACACCATAATATTGGGTGACTTCAACTACCCAAACATTGACTGGGAAAACTACTCAAGCCCCAACACCCTAGCCCAATGGTTCCTAGAATTTATAAACTTAAATGCTATGGAACAACTGGTCACCACTCCCACAAGAGGGGACAACATATTGGACCTGGTCATCACCAACATGGGGACTCTATGCTCCACACCAGAGGTAAACCCCTCATTGGTAAGATCAGACCATAAATTAATCTCACTGGACATCCATATCCCGTGCCCACCCCCAGCCAAAGAAACCACGGTGAAAAATTTCTCAAAAGCAAACTTCACACTTCTCAAAACCGAGGTGGAATCCTTTAAAGCCCCCGGGCCAGTGGAAAATACTGCCCAAACCACAGAATCCTTTACAAACGCATTCTATGGACACCTACAGGAATGCATGGATCGTGCTATTCCAAATAAAACCAAGACTCACTCCTCCAAAGGCAGGAGACCTGTCTGGTGGACCCTGGCCATAAATAAGCTATACAACAGAAGGAGGAAGCTACTACATGATAGAGCAAAATCCCAAAAAGGGAAGGCATCTCTGATCAGTACTAGCAAGCAACTATGATCTCTCATAAAATTATCCAAGGCCAGCTTCGAAAAAAGAATCGCACAAGACACTAAATATAATCACAAGGCTTTCTTTAGTTATGTCAGGAATCTGGGTGGCAACTCCCAGATATGCTCTGAGTTAGTGCAAAATGACAAAAAAATACACTGAGCCCACAGACATTGCCAACATCCTGGCAGACAGGTTCAATGCAAACTTCTCACCCCCTTCCCTCCCAAAAGAGCAAATGTCCATCCCAACAGAATATAGCCTCCCTGACATCACAGATGCACAGGTGAAAGCTGCCCTCTCAAAAGCAAAAAACACAGCATCAATGGGACCGGACGGTGTCCCGGGCTGCGTCTTACACGAGCTCCAAGAAGAACTGAACCCTCACATAAAGTCACTGTTCAATCTCAGCCTTACTGCAGGATATGTACCCAATGAATGGCGTTCAGCAACAGTGGTCCCACTCCACAAAGGTGGTGCAACAACGGACCCTGGTAACTATCGCCCCATAAGCCTGACTAGTCTTGTCTGCAAAGCTATGGAGCGTATCATCATGGATCTCATAAACAAAGACATTGGGAACCTCCAGACACTGGATCCTAAGCAATTTGGCTTTGTTAAGGGCAGATCTTGCCTCTTAAACCTAGTTGGCTTCTTTGAAACAGTTACAAAGGCCATAGATGAAGGGAAGGTAGTCCACACAGCCTACCTGGACCCCACAAAAGCCTTCGACACAATACCCCACTCGGGCAACATACATAAGCTCACCAGCTTAAATATCAACCCCTATGTCACAAGATGGGTTGCAAACTGGCTCAGGGATAGAACCCACATGGTCAGAATTGCAGGTGCCATGTCAGACTCAAAACCAGTTACAAGTGGCATCCCACAAGGCTCAGTCCTGGGACCTCTCTTGTTCGGTATATACTTCTTTGAGGCACAGGCTAACACGGGAGGACTATGGCTGACCAAGTTCGCAGATGACTGTAAACTGGGAGCCATAATCAACTCTCCGGCTAACACAAGCATCCTCCAAAAAGGTCTCACAGAGACGGATACCTGGTGCCAAAGCCATGGCCTCAAGCTAAATGCCAAAAAGTGCATAGTCATCCCCTTTGGGAAAAACAAAGTGCCCACAAATTGCCACATAGGTGGTAATCCATTAAGTACAGAAGAAGTAATTAGGGATTTGGGGACCCAAGCAGATAGTAATCTCTCCTTTGACAATCACATTGCCAAAGTGGTTAGAAAGACCTTCTATATAGCCCATCTTATAATGAAAGGGTTCACATCTAGATCAAGAGAAGTCATTGTGCCCCTCTACTCATCACTCATCAGGCCCATAATTGAATACAATGCCCCCTTTGGGATGTACCTTACCCGACACCTGCAGCAACTGGAGAGACCCCAAAAGTACCTCACCAAAAGGATCAAGGGCCTCAAACAGATACCCTATGCAGTTCGGCTAAAGAAACTCCAGCTCTACTCTGTTGCTTACCACCTACTCAGAGGCGACCTATGCCTGACGTATAAAGCCATGTCCAACCCAGAATTAATGGACATTCTCCACCTCAGGAAATCCAAATCCCTTAGAGCTACATGCTCCAGGGACTTAAACCTCAGCATGGCAATAAATACAACATGCTGTAGGGACAGATTCATATCCCAAAGGCTCCCCTCACTCTAGAACAGGATCCCAATCCATGTTAGGCAGATCCCCTCACTGACCCTTTTCAAAAGAAATCTTGACAGGTGGATGGGGGATCATAAGTTTACCCCTGGGATCTCTTCTATGTCCTTGCTAGACAGAGGCACAGTAAACTAACTTTAAAAGGGCTATCTTCTGTGACCTTAACTAATCTAAAAGAGAAGCGAAAGCCAAACACACTCTGGCTAGGCTTATAAATGCCCTAGGGCAGATAGCCTAGTATCAACCTATGAACCTATATATATATATATATATGTATATATATATATATATATCTATATATATATATATATATATATTACACACATACAGTGAAAAGTAGAAGAAATAAATATTTGGCACTGTTCGTATTGAGTTCGATCTTATAAATAGCTGTTGAACTAACACATTTTTTGTCTGTGCTTCTTTATATATATATATATGGTTCTACCTGACATAGTCGAAACCACACAACACCGACAACCACATCACCGACACCACATATTCGACAGTCCATAAACACGAAACCACACATAACCGACAACGAAATAACCGACGGTACACAAACACGAAACCCCATACACTGCACACACCACAATAACAATTAAAAACAAAACACATCCCCATTCCACAAACCACACACACAACACAAGCACACCAAAATCCTTACAAGCCCACACTAAACCTTACCCTAACCCTAAGGTCCGTCACTATCGCACACTTACCTACCCGCTCCCTAACCCTAACTCACTTAACCCGCCCCTATCGCTCCCTAACCCTAACTCACTTAACCCACCCCTATCGCTCTCTAACCCTAACTCACTTAACCCACCCCTATCGCTCCCTAACCCTAACTCACTTAACCCACCCCTATCGCTTCCCTAACCCTAACTCACTTAACCCACCCCTATCCCCACAGACCGTCAATCTCCACACTTACCTGCCTCGCACCCTAACGTCCGTCACTACCGCATACTCACACAGCCTTTCCCCATGTCGGCATCCTCGGCGTTGGTGTTGTCATCCGTCGTGTCGGTCTTCTGCACTGTCGATGTTCTGCCACTCGCGATTCGCGTCGGTCTTCTTCGATTTCGATCTTCTGGAGCTCCGAATTCCGATGTCGGTCTTCTGCGCTGTCGACGAAGTCAGGTAGAACCATATATATATATATATATATATATATATATATATATATATATATATATATATATATACACACACACACACACATAAATACTTTGTAAAATTTCAGTATCTCGAGACCAAAGTGTCAAATCTGCAGATGCATGAAACTGCATAATACTAACCTGGAAATGTCGAACCCGCTGTATTGATGGCATGTTAGGTAACTGTGGTATTTTTAAGGGTTTTGGGGAGGATTTGTGTGTTTATGAGTGTGTTGGGGAATGTAGATAACATTCATCCATGTGCGTGTGTGTGTGTGTATTGGTTAGTTTACGTAGGTGAGAGTATGAGTCTGTCAGTGTTGAGAGTGGTGGTGTTTGTATCTGTGAGATGTGTATTTGTGCAAGGGGAGTGTAGAATGTATATTGGTGGGTTTTATGTGTGTTGGTGCTAAGCGTCACCTCAGAGTTAGTATATATAAGTAGGGAGGGTGTGGGGTGCGCAGCACCCCACATGGGGGGGTGGGGTGGCTTGCCCCCCTGCTTATAATAAGGGTGTGCGTCTGTATTTGTGTTGTGCAGAGGTAGGTGTATTTGTGTTTATATGTGTGCTTTAACTGTCGCGGTTTTGGGTTTCAAGGTTTTGGTTTTCAGTTTTTTTGGATTTTGGCTTTATAGTCTCAAAATACTGAAATTTGATATTTCAGTATTTTGAGATTATAAAGTGAATCTACATATATATATATATATATATATATATATATATATATATATATATATAGGTGCTGCGGTAGCATTGTCGCCTCACAGTTAGACGTTGCCCATTCAATTCTCAGATAGAGCGTCTTCTATGTGGCGACATGCGTGAATGGGCGTTCCTTCGTTGAAGGTTGTGCATTCGGCCCTGCAAGCCAGCATGTAAAAATCTACTACAAATTATTAGCGGACCGGAGTTCTGCTGTGGCGACTCCTAACTGGGAAAAGCCGAAAGACACAACAACAATAACAACAACATATGTATATATAAACACACATATATATATATATATATATATATATATATATATATATATATATATACATATATATATATATATATATATATATATATATATATATATATAGATAGATATATATATATATATAGATATATATATATATATATATATATATATATTTATGTATACTAGATTATGTTTTTTTATCAAAACTCACCTTATCTAAAGCAGCAAACCTAAAACAAATAACAGCACAAGTGTTTCTGTACATTACAAAATAATATGGTGATTATTTCTATGATTTTTTAAGAGATGTATAATTAATATTGCAGTTTGCTTTGTCAAAGTGTGCTAAGCTGTATATGTTGTGGGTGCACTGCTTGTGTTTTTTATCATTTCTTTGACTCTAGTACATCTTTGGAATTGTTATAGATAAACTAAGAAGGTGTGTGGTGGAGATTTGCTTCTTTCGATAAGCTGAGTTCCACTTATTCGAGATTTAATAAGCTGAGCTTCAATAAAAAGACATTCATCCATGTGTGTGTGTATATATATATATATATATATATATATATATATATATATATATATATATATATATATATATATATATATATATATATATATATATATATATATATATATATATATATGGGTCCCTATCACATTGCAGAAGTTTCAAAACTCTGAATATGATATTGCCAAGACCATATCTCCGAAGTTTTTAAAGTCCATCAACTTTTGGGATTGCCGTATTGTGCGGAACTTAGAATTTGCCATTTTCCTCACTGTAGTGCGATCTCAGAGTTGGTATATTTAAGTATTAGGGGGTGTGGGGGTTGCAATGGGGCTTGCCCCCCTGCAAAAACATACAGTTAAGTTTTTTTTTTTCTGTTTTCAGAATTTCAAAACTTCGGAAATAAGGTCTTGGCCATATCCTATTTGGAGTTTTGAAATTTTGGCAACCGTATATATATATATATATATATATATATATATATATATATATATATATATATATATATATATATATATATATATATATATATATATATATATATATATATATATATAGATATGTGTGTGTGTGTGTGTGTGTGTATACTGCTGGGGATTCCCTGATGGGTGAGGAAAGTACACCCATATTTTTTTGTCTGTGAGTGATATAGCTGCTTTCTGTTTTACTTGCTCCATTTTGTTTTCTGTTTTAAGAAATCTGCATGGCCTGGTGTTCTTTTTTTTGTCCTATGGGAGAGTTGGACACTTAAATTTGTTAGGCTGCACATTTCACATGTTTTTTATTGGTTAAATTGTTTGAGTGATACTTAAATACACAATGAATTTCTGGGCCTTTGCCTTTTTCTGAAAACATTTCAAGCCTGTATAAACTAAATCACTGTTAGTAATTCCCTGTTAATTTTTCCCGCACACGCACTTTCTCTTTTGGTGATCTGCTTTCTAAACCTGGTGATTTTAAGCTGCTCACCCCTGCTGTAAATTGAGATTAATAAGCTTTCCCCTTTCTACACGGTTGTTGATATCTTAAATTATTTATTTGCCTTTGCTTGTGTTTATATTGAAAAAGTGTATTTTACCTCCCATTGTTCTACTGATTAACTTGCTCTGAATTTATTATCTAGCTAACTTTTGGATAAAGTAGTGTATTTTTACACTCCAGCAAGCACTTGTTTTTAGATCAAGAGGTCAATGGATTTTCCATCTAGTACACTGGGAGGTAGCCTTGTCTGTTTAGGTTGGGGAAACACTTGAGATTTCTGCTTGTAGTTTTAATGACTGGAGGGCTTATAAATCAGCTAATCTTCTTTTTAGTGCCTTTATAAACTCTGTACAACTGAGTGTCTCTTGGCTCATTTATACAAAGTAAAGTCACTTATTGAATAATCACACTTAAAATGCACTTCTTTATCCGCATATTTAAGTTTGTTTGTGGTAGCATTTTGTATCTTTTAAGTTTGTTTATGGTAGCATTTCACTCTCAACACTCCTGTACTGTGCTTTTACATTGGTAGGACTGGGCTTATTCATCTAGTTGCAGTACGTGTTTTCCCAATCTATGTGAGCTGGAAGCACAGAAAATGGCTATATCTTTTGTGCTTCTCTTACATACTGTGACTGTACATTGGCAGTTTAAAAAAATGCATTGTCTGCTGCTATGTTAAGTAGTTAATTGCACTGTATTCCATTGCATGTTAGTTGTAGGGCTGCTGTATGTAATTTGTGTGGACTTATTACAGTTGGGCTCCAAGCTAGCAATTCTACAATAGGAATGTTTTTTTCTTCACTGTTTTGTCAGACGCATGTTGATATAACCTTTTTAAGTTTGGAATTGCTGGTGGAAGGCTTGTTGTGTGCTTTCCTATTGGTAGTTAGCTTAAAGCCTGTTTCTCTTTGCTCATTTTTAAGCCTCACATTTGAATGGTGCTGCTTTTCTCACAGTGGCATTTAACAGTGCCCATGTATAGATGCAAAAGCCTAGAAGTTCAATTTTTTCTCAACAGCTGTCAGTGAAACCCTCCCGAGCATTTCTGCTGCTGTAGTAGCAACTCAGTAGCACACTGAGTAGCATTGCCTTATTTATCAACCTTAGCCTACATAAAGTGGGTGGCCATGGTGGTGCAGCGGTTAGCATTGCCACGTCACAGCAAGAGGTTCTCCAGTTTGATTCTCGGTTGGGGTGCCTTCTGTGCAGAGTCTGCATGTCCTCCCTGTGGTTGTGTGGGTTTCCTCCGGGTGCTCTGATTTCCTCCCACATCTCAAAGACATGCTGTAGGTGGATTGGGCACTCTAAATTGGCCCTAGGTTTGTGTGTGTGTGTGCCTTCTGTGGAAGGTTGGGTACCGGGCTGGCAACTCGAAACTGTAAAACTCCACTGTCAGTCATGAGCAGACAGGTGATCTGCTGTGGCAACCCCTAACCAGGAAAAAGCCGAAAGAAGAAGAAGCCTACATAAAGTATAGGTCCCTCTTGTAGTCCTGTTAAATTAACCCATTCTTTTCCCTAATAAAACCTACAGTAAGAGTCTGCTATCATGGACAGGCAGTTTCACATCATCTCTCTGGCCAGCCTCATAGACATGGGCATCCAAAGGCAATGTAGAAATTGTTCCTTGTACACTGACAACCACTTACTCCTGAAACAAATACTTTATGTGAAATATGGAGTTACACTATGAAATTGGAGGCAATTCTGTCACATAAGGACAAATGAAATGCCAAACAGGTATTAAACACCCACACACACACACACACACACTTCCACACTAAATAAGGACATGATCCATTATACCTCATATGTGGTGGTACAAACAATTAACTTACTAAAAGATCAGAGGCCTCCCAAATGGATGCTACTTACACGCATAACAATGGAAAAAAAAAACAACCACAACACATAACACACACACACCACTGTCTCAACAAATAAGCCCATAAGGCATAACAAAACAAACTCTAACAGATTGGTCATAGTTTACTCTATTGTGAGAAACATGGATGTTCTCCTCACCAGACTGGATAAGGAGCAGGTTATGGATAGCTGCCTGTCAACGGTCAGAATCCATTAAGTCACTCACACACTCAAGTCACTCAACCACAAGTACTGGTATGACTCTGTGATGGTCAGTGTATGGGTGAATGACTTGAGACATGCATCACTGGACTATATGAAGACATGACTGAGCACTCAGATTATATGTCACAGGCAGTTATAAGTCTAGCCTTAACCAGCATACCTTCTCCAAGGATGATGCCACAATACAAGCATAAAAACAATTGACTTTAAGAATTGGCTTAGCTTCTGGTGTCAGTCCAAGGGGATCCAATATCTGTCAGCCTGGGAAGACATGGTTGAGAGGCCATACTGCTTTGCCAGAGATGGTCTGCACCTGTCTCCTCTAGGCTTTCAGATACTGGCAAGGCATTAGCCACCTCTACTGTGCATTTTTAGGCAATGTCAAAATAACTAACCTCTCAAAATTACATCATCTTCTCAAAAAAACGTAAGGTACAGTTGCTGAATGCTAGGACACTAAACAAGAAACTGCACTCCCTGGAAGCACTCCTCACTTTGGAAGATGCTGACATCTATGCAGTCACAGAGACATGGTTCAAAGGCACAGAAAGCACCTCAGCTGTGCAGAGTTACAATGCCTTACATATGTTCAGACTACAAACTCAGGGTGAAAGAGCCAAAGGAGAAGGTGTATCCATTTTCATTAAGTACACTTTGAGACTGGTCAAAGAGTATAGCTCTCTTGATCTACTCCATGTCACAACTGACTATAGGCAAAGCCCCCTACCACATCATAGCTAGCTATAGGCTCCCTACCATGAAAGAGGAAAAACATACCACATATCTGGACTTATTGGAGTCACTAGTCATACAGCCTAACACCTTACTCATGGGTGATTTTAATTATTCTACCATCCACTGGGAAACATACATGACCACAAACATGCTGGCTCAGAGGTTCTTGGACTTTGTCAATGCAAATCCTTTGGAACAGTTAATCAGCACACCCGTAAGAGGCTAAAATGTCCTGGATATAGTACTCACTAACATGGGAGAGCATTGCACCCTCATATGATGTCCTCCCTGTTAAGATCAGACCATAAATCAGTCTTGTTCAATGTAATTATAAGAACAGATATCCCATCAAGCTCAAAAATGTTAAGATATTTCTATGACAAATTACCTCCTACTTAGTGATGGTATAAGAAGTTTCAAAGCCACCTTGAATGCAGCTAACATGGACTCCTATGCAGAGGTGTACACCAATGCCCTGTATAACCACTTAAGCAGTTGTATAGAATCAGCTGTACCTGACCAAATTAAAACCATGTCTTGGTGAAAAAACAAGCCAGTGTGGTGGACCCCTAGTATAAACAGGCTATATAGCAAGAGAAAGAAACTAATGTCCAAGAACAAGAGGGAACTGGCTCATCAGAGGAAGAAATCCCTCTTTAACTTAAACAAACAGATTAGAAATCTTGTCAAGTCCACCAAGTCTAATAGCCTCCCTATCTAAGGGCAATCACAAGGCATTCCTTACCTATGTCCATAATCTAAAAGGGAATACCCTGCTATGCGCTGAACTGATTGTGGATGGTACCACCCATACTCAGTTGGAGGTAATGGCCAACCTGCTAGTTGACAGATTTGGAGAAAACTTCATCACTCTCTCCCCTCCAGTCATCATCCAAAATATACCTGCCACCATTCCTCAGCCTATTATCTCAACAGAGTAGGTCATCTTGGCTGTCTCCGAGGACAGCACTTGGCATCAATAGGACTAGACAATATCCCAAGTTGTGTTTTAAACAACTTAAAACATGACCTAACAAACTCACTTGGATCCCTGTTAAACCACAGCCAGAGAACTGGCTACATTCTGGCTGAATGGAGGACAGCAGCAGTAATCACTCTGCACAAAGGGGGACAATCCATGGACCCTGTAAAATTATAGACTTAAAAGCTTGACTAGTCTCATCTTCAAGGCCATGAAAAAAATCATTATGGACCTTACTAACAAGGACATAGGTAATCTCCAAACTCTGGACCCAACTCAGTTTGGATTCCTGAAAGGTAGGTCATGCTTGTTAAACATTGTTGACTTTTTCAAGAAGGTCAACAAGGCCCTGGACTAGGGAAAGAAACTTCATGCCACCTATCTTCACCTAGTCAAGGCATTTGAAATAATGCCTCACTGAGGTATTATAGATAAACTCTCCCATTTTGGAATCAACCCCTATATTACTAGATGGTTAGCCAACTAGCTCACCGACAGGACACATAATGTCAAAGTGGGTAACTTCACATCTAGCAAAAGACCAGTCACCAGTGGAGTACCATAGTGTTCTGTGCTGGTCTCCTTACTCTTCAGAATGTATTTCTCAGAGGTCCAGGAAAACTTGAATAGCCCATGGCTGACCAAGTTCACTGGTGATTGCAAATTGGGAGCAATCACTGATTCCCCCAATGATGTTAATACACTGCAGACAGGGTTAATGCAGACAAATGACTGCCATAGCCACAGACTAAAGTTAGCACAAAATAATGCATTATTATTCCCTTTGAGAAAGCTGACATCCCTGCTAATTGCATCACAGACAGAAGCCCCCTAAGTGTAGACCCAGTAGTTCATGATCTGGGTACTCAGGTCGATAGCAATCTGAACTTTGACCACCACATAACCACAGTAGCAAGGAAATCCTTCTGTGTGATGTATCTTATAAGTAAAGGCATCACATCTAGATCTAAGGATGCTATAATTCCATTATAGTCAGCCCTCATCAGACCAGTAATTGAGTACAGTGCTTCCTTTTGCATGTATCTCACCAGACACCTGTTACAACTGGAGAGATCGCAGATGTTTCTCACCAAGAAATCACAGGGTACACAAAACAAGTCTTATGTGGAAAGACTGAAAGCCCTGTCACTATATTCAGTCTTCTACAGGTTGATAAGGGGTGAACTGTGCCTAGCTTACAGGGTAACATCTGACCCAGCGCTAGTGGAAATGCTGCACATTTGTAATTCAAACTGCAGGAGGGTCACTTGCTCCAGGGATCTTAACCTAGTCTCTGACATGAACAGATCATACTGGAGAGATAGATGCATCTCCCAGAAACTGCCTCTTCTCTGGAACAGGCTTCTAGTTCTTATAAAACAGAGCCCATCCTTGACCTTTTTCAAATCCAACCTAGACCAATGGATGGGTGACTGCAAATTTAACCCTAGGGTGGTGCCCATGTCCATCCTAGACAGAGGAAGTCAGCATTAACTTCCATAGACCCTTACCTCTGGAAACTTCATTCACCTAATGACTGACAATTGGGACAACTCGGGATAAATTTGGCTAGGTGTGTAAGGGTTCTAGGGCCATTAGCCTAGTAACCTCCTATGAACCTATGAACCTATTGGAGCACTCTTAAAATAAAACTTAGATTTCATTATCACATTACTGAAAAGTGTACCCGTAGAACAAATAATCCACACTAAACTTCTGAGTATAGTAATAGACATCTAAAATTTGATAAACATATACACAATGTTAACTCAAAATCAACAAAAACACAGTTAGAACTACAAAATAACCTAATTTCCTCACAACTTACCTCAACACATAATATTTTAAATAAACCATTGGGATTCTCAGCTTTTGGCAATCTTTTCCAAAGCCCCATAAGACCACTCATGCAGTGTATGAAATCAGTAAGTTACTGTAAAATCAGAGAACCACTATGGATATTTCCTATACTGAATACGATGACAAACTATAGATTTGTATACCTTTAAATATTAGGTTTCAAAGTTTTAATACCTATCAAACCTCAAGACCCAGTAATGGGTCATATAAAGAGCCCCACTTCAGCCATTCTAATTTGAAAGATTCTGAGAATGTAGCAGTCAGTCATTTCAAAAGAAACTGAAAACTCACCTAACTTATTCTTGTAGATGTTTTTGTATTTTAGAATGAACAGACTCCTGTGTAACCACATCCTGTGTGCTATTATCAACTACATTATTATTAAATTCTGGAAATTTGTCTTCCACTCCTCTCAGCACATCCTACTACTGTGACTTCTACACATAGTTCCTAACCTTATATTCCTTACTCCTATGTATGCCAGTCATACACCTGCATCCTCTAATCAGGTGAAATACTACTCTTTCACTGTGCATACTTTGAACATCCACCTTACCTCCCTTCTATTCCACCTACATAGGTTCATAGATTAGTAGTAGGCTAACTGCCCCTGTAGGACATTTTAAGCCTAGCCAATTACCACATGTGAGAATAAAAACTCTGCACCTTGTATCTGCAAGGTAACTGCCTTAACCATTATCTTGAAACTAAAAAATAAAATAAAAAAAACAATAAAAATAAGAAACCACAGGCCGAAGAGACTCTGACAGGTACAACCGCCAGTTAACATGCAGTAAAATGCAAAATGGTATAAAAATGGTGGATTAGTACTTTCGTTTATTAAATATAAACTTTTTCAGATAAAACCACATTATTTGAACTCCATTTAAAAAGTAGCAGGTCAGACGTCACATGATAAAAAGTCACATGATAGAAATCACATGATCACCTGGTTGATAAGCCCTAGGAAATGCAAAACAGTACAAAACACATTTTAAAAAACAGATAAGACAGATTAAAAACCATGGCTAGGTTCAGTAGAAATAACATTTTTATTTACTTCCGGTTGTTGTTCTGATGTCTGTTGGTGTGCCAGTCTGATTGGGCACTATTCGGGTGGGTGTATCTGCTTCTGATAATATGGCTGGTATACTTGCATTATTCCAGCTCCCACCCCTATCACCAGAAGTGTGCTGTTGTTAAGGGACAGTTTGTTAGAGCTGCATGCATGGTTTCTGACTTTGAAATTTTCTTGGATGAATACGAGCACATTAAATGAAGATTTTTGGCAAGAGAGTATCCTGTTAGATTTGTTGATTCACTGATGTATGAGATGATCAACAAAAAGACAGTGCGGCCATTTTAAACACATTCTACAGCATGCCCTCCCTCAGGAACCTATCATTACTGCTGATATTACTGTGGAGTTGATGGGCCAGAGCTTAATTTTGTATAACAACATTAATTCCTGTACGGGCCCTTCCAGCAGTGCTTGCAGGAATGATGCAGTTTTGATTAGTTTATTACCCAGTGCAACATGGCCAGTAACCTTATTAGAGATATTCTTTATAAAACTTGGGCTATTTTGAAGGATGATAGCCAGATTGCTGGTAAAGTGGGTGAAAAAACTCTTATTACCTTCAGGAAAGGACAGAATTTTAAGTACTTAGCTGAGCATTTTTGCACTAATAGCAGGAAAAATGATCTTACACATTTTAAGAAGTCTAAGTGTGGGAGCTGTTCTATGTACAAATTTATTCTTTGTTGTGAGCAATTTAATATTAATGAAGCATGTAACTGCCTTATCAAGGGTGTTGTTTATGCTGCTTTGTGTGACTCTTGTTCAGCTTATTGTAGGCAAAACTGATGGCTGTTTTAAACATTGTCTATGAGAACATAACAATGATAATAAGCATAAAAAAGAAAGGAATGCTTTAGCTAGACATGCTAGTGCCTTCCCTGGACACACCGTTAAATGTGTGGTTATAGAGAGGGTGCCAATGGATCTGTGTCATGGTCTCTGGCAGCTACTTTTAGAAAAATGTGAATTGTATTTGCAACTGCAATTAAATGCTGGTAGTCGGCCAGGGCTGAATGGTTTTACATCTATTTCCTGTTTATTAAAACTAAAGGCTTTAGAGAGGTATTTTTATTTAAAAGTTATTTAAATCTCATTTAAGAAGTAGTTAAAGTTTTTTTTTTTTTTTTATCTGTCTTATCTGTTTTTTAAAATGTGTTTTGTCAGTTTACATTTTTTGCTATGCCTAGAGCTTGGCAACCAGGTGATAATGTGATTTCTATCATGTGACTTTTTATCATGTGACTTTTTACCTGCTGCTATTTAAATGGAGTTCAGACAATGTGTTTTTTATCTGAAGAAGTTTAAATTTAATAAACAAAAGCACTAATCCATCATTTTTGTACCATTTTGCATTTTACTGCATGTTTACAGGCGCTTATACCTGTTAGAGTCCCTGTGGCCTGTGGGTTTCTTATTTTCACCTTAAGCATTATGCCATCCTCCCACCACATTTGACATCCTCCATACAACTGACCATCAGTAGTGTCTAGGACAAGAAACTGTGACCTATAGACACTGAATTATATCTATGTTTTTCAAGATAATATTTCTAGACAGGGTTTGATCTTTATTTATGTTATAATATTGAATTTACATTAATACATTGTGTTTTTACACCTGGGAAACTCTACATCAGCAAACACACATAAATATATGAAGTAAACAATTCTTCTAAAAAATTACTTAAACGTGCGTAACGTAAATGTGTTATTCTGGATCTGATATTCAGTGTATTTCTCTATCCAGGCCCCATATACATGGGGCATTTTCTATTGCTGTCCCTTATTTTAAAATGTTAACAGTATACACAGAATTATAAGGACAATCTCTCTTTAAGTTTTACAAATGGCACTTGCCCATGAACGTTGCTTTTATGCTGCACTATCAGTATTTCTTTTGTTATCCTGAATGTGGTTTATTAACATGGGCTATGGCTGAAAAGGGGATGCTCTAGAGCCAGTCAGCCACTCCCAGTAAACAAATGAAATTAATATTCATCATCGTCATCATCCACCCCAGTTTTCAAATTTTCTACATGAGTCGGGGTGTTGTATCAATGTCACCATCTCTCTTGATTCAATGCCATTCCCCTACCTTCTTTGATATTCATGTCTGACTGTCACAGATCTTCACTCACACAGTCCATCCACCTCTATCCTGGGCACCCTTTTTTCTTCTTGCCTTCTTCATGTCCGTCCTAAATCTTCTTGAACAGATTGTCTTCTGCTTTTCTATGCATGTGCAAGAACGATTATAATCTGTTCTCTTTGACCTTTTTTGCAATTGGTGATACTTTATCTTCTGCTTTGATGTCCTCATTTCTTCATCTGTCCCACAGTGTACATCCTACCACTCATTTCACGCACTTCATCTCATCACGTCTAGCTTCCACAACTTTTCTGCCTTTACTGCCCAGGTTTCTGTACCACACAGTAATTCTGGTTGCATCAGTGTTTTGCACGCCTTACTTTTCAGCTTCTTTGGCATTCTTGTCATACACTACACCTGGCACTCTATGCCAGTTGGCTACAGCACCTCTGATTCAAACTTTGATCTCTTCATTCAGACTTCCTTCTTTTCAACCTCCCCTCCCAGATACTTGAAGCTGTTAACCTGTTCCACTATTCCACTATCTTCCCTTTTATCTTAGCTTCTTCTTCTTCTTCTTCTTCTTCTTCTTCTTCTTCTGCATTTTATTTCCCCATCTGTTGTCATTATAACTGTCTTATCTGTACTCAGTTTCATCCTGTGTAGCTTCAATTTTCATTCCATTCCTCTATCCTTTGCTGAAGTTCTTACCCAGAGTTTGCCTGCAACACTACATTATCTGCATACAGCAGCTTTGATGATCTGTCCACTCTGACCTGTTTGCTAAAGTATTCTATCACCAGTATGAACAGCAGTCGTCTTAAAGCTGAACCCTGGTATACACCCACTCCCACTGGGAACTCCTCTGTAAGAACGAACACTGTTTGTTCTTAACTCATTAGGTCCTTGTACATAGATTGCATTAATTCTGCCAATGCTACTGGGACTTTGAATCACCACATGACTTCCCAAATCAGCTTTCTTGGCATCTTGTCATATGCTTTCACCAAGGCTAGGAATGCCCAGTTGGACTTTTTCCTCATCACTAGCTTTTTCTCAACTATCTGTCTCATTGCAAATATCAGGTCAGTTGTGTTGCATTCTGATCTGAATCTGAACTGCTCATCTCCCATCTTAGTTTCAACTATTGTGCATTTTCATTTATCAATCACCCTCTCCAGAACATTCATGCAATATGGCAGGAGTTTGATACATCTATACTGCCCACAGCTGTGAATGACCCCTTTGTTCTTGATTACCGGCACTAATATGCTTATTCTCCAGTCATCTGGGATATGCCTTTCTCTCCATACTGCTATGAGTACCCTCAAGAGCCATTTCTGTCCTATCTAACATAGTATCTTTATCATAGCTTCTGTGACCTCTTCTGAGACTTCTGCTTTCCCTGAATTAATTTTCCCTCAGTACTATTCTTACTTCTTCACTGGTAAGATCCTCCTCTTCTCTCATTGTAGGCTGTGTCTAGGGCAGTATGACTTATGTGGGGGTTTCTTCATTTATAAGCTGATGGAAGTATTCCTTCCATCGGCCTTTGATGTCCTGTGGACTGATGAGCAGGTTGTTGCTGGCATCCATTATGAAGAATGTCTGACTATTTTCTTTGTAGATTCTTGGTGCCATCTACTCACTTTTTAGAAGCTGGTAGAGTACCTCTGATGCATTGTTCTGCACTATTGCTATTAGTCAACCAGTATTCCTTCCTAGCCTGGTCCATATTTTCTTTTCCCACTTTTTCCTGCACTCCCTTATTTTGTTGACTTCCTGGATTTCAGCATTCCACCACCAGCTTTCCTTATGTGCCTTATTTCCATACCTGGCTTGGCTACATATATTTTCCTCTAGTCCTTAAATTTGTTATTTTGAGATGCTGAAATTCTTCTTCAACTCAGTCTCTTTCCTCTTCTTCTTGAGCTGCAAGAGCCCCGGGTAATTCTTGAATTTCTTTCCAGTCAAATTCCAGGTCTTCAGTCTATTCCCTGTTGACCATAAAGCCTTATTTGACCAGTGGTTTATGCTGTGGTCCAACTGTTTTACTGGGGATGACTTTGCAATTGCTGATTCTACCCCATGAAGTCTAGCCGAGTTGCATGTTGGCAACTCTTGTATGTGACCGTGTGACTGTCTCTCTTTCTGATTCATGTGTCAGCTAGACAAAAGTCTAGAATGGCCTTGCCTTTATTTCTGCTGCTCACCCCACCCACGTGGGCTAAGGCAGTCATATCCTGTTCTGTATGTCCGGATATATGCACCTATTATCAACACCAATTTATACTATCCTCTTTCAAGGATGCTGCACATCACAGTAGATGCCCAGTAGCAGTTGGTCTATACAACAACTCCCGTTGGTCTATACAACAACTCCCATCTATAAGGGCACCATCTAGGGTCTGTGCTGCTGACCACAACTCCATTCTTAGGTGAATTTATGATTGAATTACTCAGCATGATTTTCAGAGGAGGGAAGAACCCCACAGAGACACAGGGAGAACATGTAAACTCCAAACAGACATTGCCTGGAGGCCAAGATCAAACCTCATACTTTGTGTATGGATGGGAAGGATCTTAACCATTAAGCTAACTGGCTAGGATTGAACCTTAAATCTTGCACATGGGAAGGTAAAGACCTTAACCATTATGCCAACTGGTCTCTCAAAATGAAATGAATAATAAACAAAAATAAATAAGTACATACAAAAAAGGGACTAGGGGTGCATATCAAGAAAAGCACTTGGCTTTTGCTTATATATTTTGAAATACTAAAAAAATTTACTCTGAAGGTCCAGGCTGTTTGCTGTACAGTGGAAATAATAAGGCAGATTTTGATGGTAAAATGCCTAACCCAGGATTACAAGTTGGTGGAAAAAATTCCTTCCAAATATATGGTGGTGAGCAACACTAAATTTAAATTCAAAAAATAAACCATATTAAGAAATAACAACTGTCCAACATGGCTATGACTTTATTTCCTTAACAGAATTGTCATTTTGATTCTGTTTAACTTTTATAGCAGAATTATAGATAGCACATCACCTGATGTCATATTCACAAACAAGCCCAACAGATTTTTGAAATTTCATGTACTGTCTAACACACAGGGTTGCAACTGCTCTAGTTCTTCGTATTAGCCATTTTGAAAATAAACATGATTATGCAACTTTTAGTCATGATGAGCTCTATATTACTATCATAAGGAAATGCAATACTTGAAAGCCTTGAGGTGGTGGATGAAGAGGTTATTTTTAGAAAGAAAACATATATGAAGAGGGTAACTGATTTGTTTTTATAGACACTGATACAAATGCTGGGTAATTTTTATTAAAATATTCAGACTCTAATGTGAAACAAATATCCTTGGCTGAAATATACCTCAAATGCTCGTCTTAATTAATGGGATAAAGCATGGGGTAAATGGACAGAGACACAGGAGCATTGTGTGCATCAAGAATTCCAAGCGTTAAAAGTAGTTTAAGATTAGTTACTGTGATTACAATAGGTGACTATCTGAAGTAGAAACAGAAATCTACATGTTGGCCATACTAAGCTATTCTGGAAAGTAATTAAGGCTGTACGCAACTTCAATTAATAAAGTCAGTAAAATTTCTTTGAATAATATATAGCTGGTAGATCAGATGAATAAACACATATCCAGTGTTGATTCTAGAAATGATATCTGTCTGACCAGCAGTTTTGCCAGTAGGGCCTATAAGAGCATCATCCTCTATGACCAAATTCACTTTTAAAGTACTCTCTGCCCAGTGGGTTACTTGACAATTGAATGAAATTCCAGAAAAAATATGAATGAGTGACATGATGAAATTTCCATACTCTTCAGAAGCTTTAACGCTGTCAGTCCTAGTCATCCCAAAGCCACATGTACACATCTAAACTGATTCTTAGAAACACAATCAGTGCCTTCAACTTTGAATCATGCAGCCATTGCTCTCCATTTCAAAGCAATCATCCCTATCAGTCCTCAAGATCTCTATCATACGTGAGTGGTTTGCATTGTAAAAAAATATTATGGAAATAGTACTTTATGCTTAGCTTCTGGAATATGGTGTTAAATATGACCTACATTATAACTTACAGGTTGGGAGTAAGAAGAGTTGTGGCACTGTTGCAACCATTTATGATGTCATTAATGCTTTTTCTGAAAACACAGAGAACAAGCTACTTAAACTATTAGTTCTTATGGACCTTAATGTGAGAATTTGACTCACCTGACCATATTATTCTGTCATACAAACTTGGCTGAAAAGTCATCTCATACGGTTTCACATAGCATATGCAATACAACCTTAGGACTTGGCCAATTCTGTGCAGGGGTCTCCTAGGCTCAGTTTTCATTCGTATATTCATTCTAAAATAATGTATTACTTCCCCCTCTATGACTATAGTTGACTCCTTATGCAAATGAGATATATTTGCTTTGGGTGGTTCTTGAACTGCCTTTTTTGCAAAGAGAAATGTTGGCAAATTTTAGTAGACTCTGCTACAGGCTAAAAATCAACTAAAAATTCAAGTCGCTACTCCCAAAATATACTCACCGCTTCTTTGCTACAGCAAATCAAAGTGAAAGGTACTATGTTACAGTTAATTATCTCACAGAAATGTTCCACTGGTCAAGTAGAGACCTAAAGATATTTAGGTATCTTGCACTATCATTTTAGGACCATACTAAAAAGGCCATTGATAAAACACAAACCACTTAAAAGTATGATATATGTTTTCCTGATACCTTAAGTCAAGAAAAAAATAATGATCAGTATATTGATATCAGGATATAAAATATTCCTTGCCAGTGGTTGGCATGGACTTGTCACACCTTAGAAATGTACTAAAGTGTGCAGCAATTTCCCTCTCAGAAGCATCAGACTAGAGCTGTCATTCATTAATTTAGTGCCCTTGTTAGCACATTCATTTGATGCACCCACCTTCCACTGTCTACAAGCTTAATGACAACCTGTGAATCATAACTTGTCAACATTTTAGAAGCAGTTTGATAGTTTACAAGCTGTTATTAAGTAATCTCAGTTGTGATCCCTTAGAAATGGTTTATGAGCTATCTTTTCTGTGTATTTAATTATTTTAAAAAAAGGCCAGTTTCATAATTAGATAGTCTACAAGCTGTCTATTAAGTGGTCGCAGTTATTCTCACATAATTCACCTTTTAAGTTGTCAAACTTCTTTATTTAAATATTGAGTGCCCTTACATCTTGGTACCTGGGCAGATCTCTATTCACCCTACCCTTACTAGGAAACTACCTCTGAGCATCAGTACCTCTCATTACAGAGAGCTACACGGATCCAAATTATTGGAGGGGACACATTTATGGTTTAAAATCTCATAGTTAGACATCTTCAATTGCATGAATGTCCGCTATCCTATAACCAACCAAGGATCATTTCTTTTGATGAACAAGCAAGCCCCCATGATCAAAGTACATTATGACTACCTAGTCAAAATTTTAAATACTCTGATGGACAGAAGTCTTTCCAGAAGGCTAGACCAGCCACCCGAAGTCTCTCATAAAACAATTTCAAAAATTAAAACAAAGGAATTTAAATCTAAACTTTTTTTAAACATATCAAATGAAAGGACAGCTGGTATTGGTATAATGATTAGCAGAATCTCACCTCAAGGGGAACCTCCAAACAAAAATATTTTTGATTAATTTGCTGTTTACTATATAAGTGTATGATACTGCTACTATTATTTGTGTGTTTTCCAACTCAGATGTACATGTATTTGGTCCCGTATTTCCTCTGTTTGCTGTTTCTCACAGTCATTCCATTCTGTGTTCTACTTTGACAATGAACTGCATTTTTTCATCTTTATTCCAAAAAGTGAAATTGACATAAATTTATATTTTCTACATAAATATATGAGTTTATATTTCATCAGTTGTTACTCGGAAACATATGCTTATACACAGAGAATTTGTAAGGTACATGTGCAACACTTCCAATGGTACATGTTATGTGTTACTCCTTCTTGGGAGATAGATAAGAGCATTTGCAACAACTATACACCAAGTTGACAAAGAATTAAAATTTCTCTAACTAATAAATTATTATCATATAAGTTGAATCTATTCTTATCCAATGTCTTCGTATTCCTTCTAATTTGATATAATTGTTTAAAATGTAGTTGTGATTTTTAAAGACTGTAAAATTATTATTCTTAAAATATTTTGTAATACCTTGGAGTTTTTCCTCCCCAGGCCTCTGCGGAAAATGGGCTTCTACCCAGTTGGACTTTCACCGTTAATCAAATGTCAATACATTAATAATTTATTATTTAATTACTTAATTACTTAATTAATTAATTAATTAATTAATTAATTATTTAATCAATTAAATAAGTATTATATGCTTATCATGTTGCTGAACCTATGTGTTTATTATCTTTGTCATGACTTGCGCTTGCCCAAAGTGCACTAGAAATTGTATCGCCTACCATTAATTTAGCATAATTTTGGGAACCTTCATATTTTGTCGCTACCCTCAATATATTTCCATCCCATAAGTATGCTCATAGTACTTCTGCAAATCTTTTAGAAACTTACCTTGTTAATTTTGCCCTTTTCACTGCACATATCTGTACAATTGTATAAAAATGCTATTGTCTGCAAGTAATATTACACAAAGGGGTATGGATTAAACTGTTTACACAGCAGTTTAAGACATAAAATTCTCAGATTAATAGATTCTTAATGCAGCATTTCTCATGAACAGAGTCATAGCCATAAAAAATTCAAGTTTAGCCATCTAAATCAAGCTTTCACATTTGCAGTACTGAATCAAAGGGTTGTACTGGAAGAGATTATGAAACACTGACATGTCCTCATTTTTCTTTGCTTTTCTATTGATTGTGGATAAAAATAAAATAGAAGTTACACCACAAACTGGTTATAACAAATGGTATTCATGCGTAGGGACATTCAGAAACAATAGATTGTTTTTACTGTAGATGTTCACTGCAAAGAAAATTAATAGGAGCCCTGTAAGGAAAACTGCTTCAGTATGTGACAGTGGTTAATCTTATTTTTACTGGCACAGTTTTAGACTCAAGTAATAACTGAAAGCAAAAATGGAATTTCAATGTAGAATTTAGTAAATAAAGAATGTTGCCAAAGTCCAGATGTCTGTGGTTTGGAAATGTTATTGAGGCAGTGGGTCATTCGGATGTATGGCCCATCCTTACTTTTCTAGAAAATAGTCTATTTCATGCCTGTGCTATAGGTAGCTTGACTGATCTGACAGTTAGTGTGACACAAAGAATCTTTTACAGAATGATAACAAATGGCTTTTAGGTGTCATCTTTCTGTCAGTCTAAAGATGCAAACTGCAAATTAAACGAAATCACAAAGCAATGAACTATTAGTTTACTTTACACTGCCTCTTTTTCATGTAGAAGTGATATTCCAATAAACCTAATTGACTGCATTTATTTGGAGTCACAGCATATAATAACTGACCCAAACAGAACTGTCAGACACTTCTCTTACTTCAGTATCACCTTTAGTTTAAGGTTCAGCAAGAAGAAATATTCCTTTGATCTGATCTGCTAGCATACAAGTATATATACAAAATAAAATGTGCTACAAATGTTAATTGTAAAATGCAAACTAGGATTTGTTTTGCAATTTTTAACTAAAAAATCATTAGATATAAACATGGGAATTATTATTAGTACAAAGCTAAATTCAGGGAACAGAGATATAATGTTGACTTTGATTATTGTTTCAGTTCCAGAGCTTTTTATTCATTTGGTCCTTGAGATCAGTGTCAAATGTGACTCACAGCTGAGACTACTGAGCAATGTGAGTATAAATTAAAGAGAAACTTCTAGAGCATCAGTTAAGTTTGTAAATAATCCAGAAAACAAGCAAAAGCAAATGCTGGGAGAAACTAGAACTTTTCAGCTTTATTTTCTGATACTGTCTCATTTCAGATTTTCATCCCTCAGCTGTGATTGTAGTTATTTTACATAGCCTTTTACAACAAGGAAGAGTTTCTAGCAAGCAGGAATGGTTTTAAATTTCAGCCTGCAGGTTATCATTTGAGGAGGTCATCATAATCAGTCCCAGTAAAGCACTGATTTGTATGCAGCCTGTTACCAAAATACCTAATATACTGCATCCAGTTTTACGAAATGTAATAAAATTAATTTAGCTGCTTATTGTTATCAGAAATGCGTGTTCTATATTGCATCAGTGCAGCTATTGTGTGCCTGTCAGTATAGCACAAAAACTGCTGTCCATGAACTGTTAATGACACTTTTCTTCAAATGGAACTTTAGTACAGTATATTCAAAACTGCACTGAATTTGACTCTAGATAATTTATTAAAGTGAAAATGTATACCTGGTTTTCTCTGAGAAAACACATAGGGTAGGAAAACTCAATGCATATAAAAGAAGCTAACATTATACTGTTGGTGTACAGTTATAATAATATGTGATATAGTGGATTCTCTAGTCTACAAATAAATAAATAATTAAATGAAAACACACAACCTGTCATTACTATTCAGTCCATTTCAGAATATATGAGAACATAATTCTTACTGGTTAAAGTTAGCAGGTTTATTAAATTAATATACTAAGTGAATGAAATAAAGAAAATAAACCACTTTGTGACATTCTAAGAGAAACAGCAAGTTTGCTCAATGGCTTGTTTGTGAAATGACACCCAGGTTATAATTGTGTGCAGCATGTTAAAAGTGCAGACTTCTCATTTTCTAATTTACTTTTCTCAGCTGGTCTCTTACTGATATCTTCTAATCTCAGATATAATTTGAGAAGCCTACTTTCAGAGTGTTCAGTCTTTGATATAGAGAGTATGAAGAAGCAATTTCATCAAAATGTAGTTTAGGTAACAGCAGGCCATCAATAAATTCCAGTAAGAATAAAATATGGTCAAAATCTGTCACTGTTGCAACGTTTTGCTGGCTTAGCAGCAAAACTTGTAGAAACGTGCTTTTATATGTCTGTTCAGTTAATTTTCTTTGTTAGATCATTCATTTGCTGCCCTTTCTTAAGACATACAGTCTAGAATATTTTATTCCATTTATTTACTCTTGTAAGCTACATTGTTGAGAAATGCTGGCAACAAGAAAGACAACTGAGATAGAGCAAGGTCATTTTTAAAGGTATACTGATGAGAAAATAATATATAGGGGTAAAGATTTAACAACTGGAAGATATCCATTAGGACAAATAAAGCTGATCGTAAAATTATGACAATCACTTTATTTCAAGCAAACACATCCATATAATAGCATACTGTGTCAGCCTGATGTTTATGCACTTTAATAACTCCATTGGTAAAGTCAGAAACAGAGCAACAGTTATTTTATGGAATGAGGCAACATTTAGAAAGTTCAGCAAAGTGGAACTGCAAGGAATTTGTAACAGTAGTCAGGAAGGGTAGTGGAGGACAGAGATAAGATGATCAGCTTTAACAATTGGCTTAAACACTGGTGTCATTCAAAGGGGATCCAGTATCTGTCTGCCTGGGATGACATGCTGGACAAGCCACGCTGCTTCGCAAGTGACGGCTTGCACCTGTCACCCCTGGGATTCCGGATATTGGCAAAGGCTCTTGCCACCCCCATAGTGCCTTTTTTAGGCAAGGCTCAAATTCTAAACCTACCACCCTAGAACACAAAAAAGGAAAAAAACTAAGGGTAATGCTGCTCAATGCCAGAAGTCTAAATCTCAAAATGCACGCACTCGAGGCCCTTCTCAGTATGGAGAACATCGATGTCTGTGCTGTGACAGAAACCTGGTTCAAGGCTCCTGAGAGCACCCCAGCGATATCAGGTTTTACCTCATATCATGCGTTCCGGCCCCAAAATCCGGACAATACCAAGAAAGGAGGGGTATCCATATTCATCAAGGACACCCACACCTCAAGACTGGTGGCAACGCATGATGCATCGGAGACCATCCAGGTGCAATTAACCATAGGCAAGACTGCTCTGCAAATTGTAGCATGTTACAGGCCACCCTCACAAACTCAGGAACCTCACATGGCCTTCCTGAAAACACTAGAGGGATAAATGTATCACCAAACACCATCATACTAGGTGACTTCAATTACCCTAATATAGACTGGGAACACTACTCAAGCCCAAACACCCTAGCCCAAAAGTTCCTGGAATTCATAAACTCAAATGCCATGGAACAACTAGTCACCATCCCCACAAGAGGAGATAACATACTTGATCTCATCATCACGAACATGGGAGCACAATGTTCAACACCGAAGTATACCCCTCACTGGTGAGATCAGATCACAAACTAATCTCGCTGGAGGTCTTCATCCCACCCCACCTGAAATAAAAAGACCACAGTAAAGAACTTCTCAAAAGCCGACTTCACACTTCTAAAGACTAGTGTGGTCTCCTTTAAGGCCCCGAGCCGCGGAAAACAGTACTCAAGCCGCTGAATCACTTACAAATGCCTTCTACCAGCACCTGCAGGACTGCATGGATAAGGCAATCCCAAGCAAAACAAAGACTCTTTGTACCAAAGGCAAGCATCCAGTCTGGTGGACCCCAGCCATAAATAAACTCTACAACAAAAGGAGGAAGCTACTACAAGATAGAGCAAAATCCTTAAAAGGTAAGACACCCTTGATCACTATAAGTAAAAACTAAGAGCTCTCATAAAATCATCCAAAGCAAATTTCGAGAGAAAAATAGCTAAAGACTCAAAAGACAATCATAAGGCCTTCTTTAGCTATGTTAGAAACCTAGGAGGAAACTCCCAGATATGCTCAGAACTAGTTCAAAATGATGTGAAGATTACTGATCCTACAGACATTGCCAACATACTGGCTGACAGGTTCAGTGCAAACTTCTCCCCTCCCCAAAAGGAGAGATATCTATACCAAACGATTTCAGCCCCCAAACATCTCCAGGGGCCAAGTGACAACCGCTCGCTCCAAAGCAAAAACACAGCATCCATGGGACCTGATGGTGTCCCCGGCTGTGCGCTCCACGAACTCAATGAGGAATTAAACCCACAGCTAGGACAGCTGTTTAATCAAAGTCTTACCTCTGGATACGCACTCCAGGAGTGGCGCACTGCAACTGTGGTCCCACTTCACAAAGGCGGTGCCTCCACCGACCCTGGAAATTACCGCCCATTAGCTTGACAAGCCTTATCTGCAAAGCCATGGAGAGGATCATAATGGACCTCATAAATAAAGACATAGGGAATTTGCAGACTTTGGATCCAACCCAGTTTGGCTTTGTCAAAGGCAGATCATGCCTTTTAAACTTGGTTGACTTTTGAAACAGTCACCAAAGCCATTGATGAGGGAAAGGCAGTCCATACAGCCTACCTCGATCTGGCTAAGGCCTTCGATACAATACCCCACTCGGGTATCATTGAAAAACTCATCAGCTTAAATGTTAACCCATACATCACAAGATGGGTTGCAAACTGGCTGAGTGACAGAACCCACAGGGTCAGAGTTGCTGGCGCCATGTCAGACTCAAAGCCTGTCACAAGTGGTGTCCCACAGGGCTCAGTCCTGGGCCCACTCTTGTTTGGCATCTACTTTTCCAAGTAAAAGCAAACACAGGAGGGTTATGGCTGACAAAGTTTGCAGATGACTGCAAACTGGGCCATAGTAGAAAACACATCTGACACAGATATCCTTCAGAAGGGTCTCACAGAAACGGATAACTGGTGCCAGAGCCACGGCCTAAAGTTAAATGCCAAAAATGCATAGTCATACCCTTCGGGAAAAACAAGGTTACCCCTAGCTACCAAATAGGTGGCAATCCACTGAGCACAGAAGAAGTTATCAGGGACCTGGGGACCCAGGTTGATAGTAGTCTGTCATTCGACACCCATGTAGCTAAAGTAGTTAGGAAGACCTTCTACATTTCCCACCTTATCATGAAGGGATTCTCATCTAGATCAAGGGAGGTCATAGTCTCCCTTTACTCATCACTCATCAGACCAATGATTGAGTACAATGCCCCATTCGGAATGTATCTGACCCGACACTTGCAGCAGCTGGAGAGGCCACAAAAGTTCCTCACCAAAAGGATAAAGGGTCTCAAAATATGTCCTATGCTGCCCGACTGAAAGAACTCCAGCTCTATTCAGTCGCCACCGCTTGCTCAGAGGTGACCTTTGCCTAACATACAAGGCCATGTCAAACCCAGATTTGATGAATATGCTTCACCTCAAAAATCTAGATCCATCAGAGCCACAAGGGCGGGAGACTTAAACCTCGACACGGCTATT
The DNA here is from genome assembly GCF_019279795.1 of Protopterus annectens. Lineage (NCBI taxonomy): Eukaryota > Metazoa > Chordata > Ceratodontiformes > Protopteridae > Protopterus > Protopterus annectens. Next base: position 555,025,101 of record NC_056744.1, on the reverse strand, counting down.
AATAGGACGTGCTGGAGGGATAGATTCATCACCCAAAGACTCCCTATGCTGTGGAACAAAATCCCGGTACATGTGAGGCAGAGCACCTCGCTGGCCTTGTTCAAGAGAAATCTTGACCAATGGATGGGAGATCGCAGATATACCCCAGGGATTACCTCAGTGTCACTGCTCGACAGAGGCACAGCAAAATAATGGGTATAGTTCCCCATACTAAAGGGGTGGCGTAAGCCACAAAACGATGGGCTAGGCTTGTAAATGCCCTTGGGCAGATAGCCTAGTATGAACCTATGAACCTATGAACCTAAGTATGTATGGTGTATGAACATATACAATCACTGACACTGATGCTGAAAGCTTTTGTATCACAGTGCAAAAATTGTCCATGTACAGTGAATTAGAGTTGCACTCCTGTTATATGTATAGAGAAAAGTCTTCATGGAACATTCCAGAAAATAATAATATTTGCAATACGATTTTGTATGAACTTAAATCTTGAAAATAAAGCACTCACAAAGAGGTAGACATCCCCCACTGTGACAAGTGATATATAGTCGTTTTCCATCTGGGGAAAATATAAAATAGACAGGATTCAATAAAGTCCACATAGGGTCTACACAAAGCCTACATGGAATGTATCCAAGTACACGGCCATGATTCTCCCTTGGTAGCATGCCATACATATTAATTATGATGCGTGCCTAAGGGAGGTCACAGCAACATGGATACTGAATCCTTGTAAGACTGACGGCATAGCCAGATACCTTTTGGCTTATTAACCTTGACTGAAAGGTCTACAAGACATTTTATTTCGGTAAATTAGAATTATTTTATTTTTTTTTACGTTTATGTGTTTGTTTGCATGGTACAGCACGTTATTTAGCAATGCTTATTTTTGTGCACTCATACATCAGACATCCTCTAGACATCTAAAAATAGAACCTGGATGCATTCAATTTTATTTATTTATTTTTTATTCTTATGTGCTTGCTTGCACGATGCAGTACATTAGTTAGCTATGCTTAGCACTGCACACGTGCCTTAGACATACACTAGGCAGCTAAAAATAGAAACCAGATGCATTTAATTGGTGTAGTTCTTTGGTGCTTAGCAATATTCAGACCTGCACAGTGATGCTGTACTATGCTTACAGGCACCTTTATAGTATATCTGAAGATATTATAAGTTCTCTTCACTATCCCAGTGGCTATATATGTTGAAGCATGGCCTATAGTGTAGTAGGTCCTGGGTTCGAGTCCTGAGCAGGAGTACCTTTTACATATACTGCTGTGATAATGTGTCAGATGACTGAAACATTGGTTGACTTTAAATTCAATAATTGTAAAAAACACAAGGGGCTAGGTACCCAAAATGACAAAGAAACCAATGCAGCACACAAAGGTACCAAGTAGAGGTTGTCAAACCCAAAGCACGAAACACAATCCGAAGTGGAAGCACCAGCAGTTTATTTAGTACATTAACGCAAATATTCACAAGGCGTTTTCGTCCACAAGACTTCTTCAGATGTAACAAAGAAAAGAAAAAACTAGCTGTAGCATCCTTTATATCCCCCACAAGTCACTTTAATTGTTTAATAGTATGATAAATTGACAATTGGAAACACCCAATTTATGCAAATACTCCACTTTCTGTAACCTTTACAGGTCTGTTTGCAAGCATGTCAATAGAAATGCAAATGAACAAATGAGCAAATTCACAACTAACAAGTCTGTTTTAAAAACATTTTAAAAATGTGTATACTTATGTGTACAACATTAGGTAGAATTAAATAAATAAAAGTTTAAAAGTAGATTAAAAAAGTAAAATGAAAGAAGCCTGAAAAATGTAAAACACACAAGTACTGTGGTGACCAGCTTAAAATCTCAATGTTAAATAAAAGACAAATGAGCCCTATCTCAACAAGATAGGGCTCATTTGTCGTTTATTTAACATTGAGATTTTAAGCTGGTCACCACAGTACTTGTTATGTGTTTTACATTTTTTCAGGCTTCTTTCATTTTACTTTTTTAAACTACTTTTAAACTTTTATTCATTTAATTTTACCTAATAGATTTGTTAGTTGTGAATTTGCTCATTTGTTTATTTGCATTTCTATTGACATGCTTGCAAACAGACCTGTAAATGTTACAGAAAGTGGAGTATTTGCATAAATCTGGGTGTTTCCATTTGTCAATTTATCATACTATTAAACAATTAAAGTGACTTGTGGGGGATCTAAAGGACGCTACAGCTAGTTTTTTTCTTTTCTTTGTTACATCTGAAGAAGTCTTGTAGACGAAAATGCCTTGTGAATATTTACGTTAATGTACTAGATAAACTGCTGGTGCTTCCACTTTGGATTGTGTTTCATGCTTTGGGTTTGACTACCTCTACTTGGTACCTTTGTGTGCTGCATTAAATTCAATAATTGTTACATTTAGAAAAGGTGTGCAATGCTAAGCATCACTTAAACATGGTCAACTACCTTTTCTTGTTTGCATGTTGTTAAGCTTCACTTAAACATGGATTGTGTGCGTTTGTGTGATACTAAGTGACGCAGTGCATTTTTGAAAGTTACAATATGATTAGCAATGGCAGAAATGCAGCCTATTCAAAGGGCAAGAGGTGGGATTTACACATTGCTCCTTGGAGCCTGACGTTGACTGTGGGTATGGCTGCTGTCATGGGGGAAGGTGTGCAATTTAGTGCACAGTGGTGGGGTGTGCAGGAGTTCTGGGTTTTCATTTGCCTCCTGCTAGAATGTTATGGACCATGGCTGCCGCAGGGCAACTATCAGTGCTTAGAGTGTAAGTCTGAGGCCTGGCATTGTTTGGCCAGGGACCTGACCAGTGCTACTGGGATCACCCACACTGGTGAGAAATGTCATCACCATTATGATGTCCTGTATTGAAGGAGGAGGGGTTCCTTGGATACCTGGATCCAAGAAGCTCTGGATAGGCACACCCCACAGATATGTAAATATGTTTGCTAGTAATTTATAAATATACAAGCTGAATCTGTGAAAAACTGGTATGCTTAATAGTTTCCTTCTCTTACCACAGCTGCAGAAGAGGGGGCTTGCAATGTCCATTCCCATGCAAGGCATTTGGCCATGATGAGGCAAGTGCGTGGTATATAAGAAAACTAATAAAGTAATAAATTAATGCATAACTTAATAATACAATAAAGTTAATACAGATATTGCAGTCTTAGCAGTCATGTATGAAATACCTGGGACATCACAGAGTTTTATTAAAGTGTCAGTGCATATCTGAACTGGTAAAGCAAGTTAAAGCAACTAAGCATGCAATACTGTGTACCATAGTTTCCAACCATTAGTAAATGTTGTGGTTTACCCAGATTAGGAGTCATTATTGTGGTTTGCACATTGTCTGAAATATGCTGTAATCTGCGCTCAGTAAATGAACAGTGCAAATGTGTAAGTTTGCAGGAGTCCTAGACAGCTATCTATGTGTGTAAATGCAAGATTTGAAACATGAATCAATAAGGTGTAAAAGGTGACGATGTTCTGGTAATTTATTTTTTCAAATTAAATATTCAGTATTCCTGTAGTCACTGATTGTGGATTCTAATTTGACACCTGCCAGCTGAGAAATGTGCAGTAGTCAATACTGTTTTAGCATGTCATAAATAAATGCTGTGCAATATCCAGCTTACGAGTCAATGGTGTGTTCTACTCATTTTGTCGGAAATATGCTGTAGGTTGCAGTCAATAAATGAATAGGGCAAATGTGTAAGTTAACAGAACTCCTACACAGATATCTATGTATGTAAATGCAAGATTTGAAACAACATAAATTAATACAGTGTAAAAGGAAACGGTGCTCTGATAATTTATTTTTCAAATAAAATGTTCAGTATTTCTGTAGTTACCTCTTGTGGGTTCTAATCTGACACCAGCCAACTTAGAAATATGCAGTAGTCAGTACTGTTCTAGCATGTCATAAATAAAGGATGTGCAACACCCAGATTAAGAGTCAGTGTTGTGTTCTGCAGTTTACTATCATATGTCCAAAACTGCACTGGTTAACTGATCAAAATGTCAACCTGAAATGGCAAATATGGATCAATAGAGCAGCCAAATCAAAACTGAATACATTGACACCCGTAGTTTGATGTATTTGACATAGCAGAAGGTAATGTCAGTCTCCCATGCTATGCATCCTAGTATACTGTTACACTCTACAGTGAATGGTACATTTACTCCACTATTTTGCAGGGGGGCAAGCCTCCCTGCACCCATGTGGGGGCTGCACCCTCCCTCCAAATTATATATACTGAATCCGAGCTCACACTACAGTGAGGAAATGGGTTAATTCCCTGTTCCTCACTGTACCGCGATCTCCACTCAAAATGCCATACTCAGATAATCGAAGTACACTATCCATTTGCTGTAGTGTATTTGATGTTACCTGGTTCTGCATTCTGACTCTAGGAAAACTGCCTTTTGACTAACCCATGCTCGATTGCCTGCCATCCGGATATCTGATAGTAAACCGTGTTCTGCTCATTTTGTCTAAAATATGCTGTAGGTTGCAGTCAATAAATTAATAGGGTAAACATGTAAGTTAACAGAAGTCCTACACAGCTATCCATGTGTGTAATTGCAAGATTTGAAACAACACGAATCAATAAAATGTAAAAGGAGACAGTATCTGATAATTTATTGCTTCACATAAAATGTTCAGTATTCCTGTAGTCACTTCTTGTGAGTTCTAATCTCACACCAGCCAAATGAGAAAGTCTGCAGTATTCAGTACTGTATTGGCATGCCATAAATAAAACATAACCATACTGGCATTTGTGAAGTGCACACCCATGGACCTCTGCCATGACTGTCCAGCTGTCAAGTGTAATCAGTGTACATGAACATACCTCTCAACTGTCATGATTTTTGCAGAATGTACTGAATATTGCCCGTATGTCTTATCCTCTGATTTGCAGATATAGGACATTACTCAAAATGCAGGTTAATGGCAAAGCTGGTATCAGAACACCTTGCAACTATTATATGAGCACACTATGTAAGAAGGTTCCCTGTCATTGTGCCTTTGTACCACCATTATGTATGGCTTGGCCCATAATGTCCCATGCTAAGAAGTTGAGAGGTACGTATGTGCAATATCATATATACAATATAAGCAGCATTGAATGATTGCTGGATGCATTGTGATCTGTACTATAGTGAGTGTGTAAGGAACAGGGTAGTATTTCAAATAATAAATGGCATAGCAGTCAGTTGTCTCACAAGTGAAATCTAACATTTCTAGAAGTATGTAGGTGTAGTCTGTTTAGTTATATTATCTGGGAAGTTACTAATGATCTTCTGTTTTCTCTCTCCCGACCCCCTTCTCTTCTTTTATTTATTTAACTATATATTTATTATTATCATTTGATATTATCATATTATTTGTTATTATCTCTTATGTTGGCCTTATGTATAATATTGCTTTGCTGTTAAAATGTTTCATTTACATTATTTATTGTTGTGTCCCTCATTATATTATTTGTAATTAGTTTCCATTACTCATTATTGTTTTCTCTTATGTTATTAATTACATTTGTTTGGGTTATGTTTATTTTTCTTTTTTGTTTATATTTCATTTACCACAGCATGACAAGGTAGACCAGTTCCCTGTGATCCACCTACCTTGGCTCCCCTTGCCACGGCACAGGGGCCAAGCATGTCTGGGTAACAGCCTAGTAGTACCCCCTCTGCTGCTCCTGCACTACCTGCTCCATCAGGTAGTTCTTCCCCACAGGCTGTGGGTGTGCCCCCTCTGGGAGTGGAGGTGGAGGGGATGTGTTCATCACCCAAGGTCAACTGCCAGGCATGGTTTGTAGATTTGTGCGCCAAACTGGTGGTGCACCCCTATGCCTGATGGAGAGCATGCTGTCTATCCTTGTGGGACATTTTGTCCCAAGGAACAGGCATCAACCACTGCCTCCGCAGGAGCAGTGAAGGTGCAGTGATGACAGTCCCATGGTTGAGGATTTGAGTCATACTGCTACGGTGTCTGTCGTCCATGGGACTGGGATTCTACAACACCCTCCCCAACTAGGGTGTTCATCCACTCTTGTGTCCCACACCAACCCTGTCTGTTGTCTTGTCTGTTTGCAAGTGCTTCCTCACCTTCCCAACTTACCTTCCCTACACATACCTATTTCCCTTCCCACACATTCCACTCTTTCCTTAAAAAAAAAAAATTCGTCCCATGCGTAGCTCTCCATTTCACACACATGTCCAATGGACACACTTAATTTGGTCCAATTGGCTTGACAAGGCACTTATGTTGTCGTCACCCCTCACTCTAGGGGTGACGGTCCTAATTCAGCTAAAAATCTTTTCAAGTGTACAGTTGCTGCTGTTGAAGAAATAGATAGCTATGGTTCTTTCCTACACCCTTCCTGCATATATCTACCTGCCTTTCACTATGTTTTTCCCCCTGCTTGCACGCCATTTCACCACTCTCCTATCTCCCCAATTTTTCTTTTCTTTAAAGATTTTTTGCATGATGCTACACTATGCGCAGCATTGCTAAGCTATGCTAAATGGTGGTGTATTACTACATGTATTTGAAAGCATAATAATCACATTCAAAAAATATACCTGCACCCTATTTTAAACCCAGTACCATTTCAATTGAAAAGCAGTGAATTAACCCACCAAGCCACACAGCCAGTTAATTAGCACAGGTGTTTTAAGCAAAACATAGCAATTGTCATTAACTGGGACTCTGGTAGAGAAATACATCACTATAAAGCCTTGCACATAACAATAGAAGTAAGTGAGGTATGTAACAGCAGGCAAGTATGCAATATATCTACAACATGTAATAATAGACCTGTTATAATAGTGACTCTGTAGTTCAATCTGTTAAATGATTTGAAAACATTAATTTTTGGTCCACATGATCCTAGGTTCAAATACCGCAGTGTCTAGCATTTAAAATATATGTATGTGTGCATCAACAATATAAAATGTGATATGTATGACTGTCTAATCATCAATTTTCCACCCAAAGTAGTGCAGATGGAATGTCTGCTTCTAAATAATGGAAGTCAAAGGCCTACAGATAGAACCAATTTTAACTATATCAATTACAACACTAGAAAGTGCATATAATGTCAGGCTATGCATTAGCATGAATTCCCAGAGGATTTTGAAACATGTAATTCAGACTGTAGCCCACAATGGTTTTCTAATGATATTACAAACAACCACAGCTGCAAAGGTAACATGCATATATATGGAGGTCGTGCTACAAGCAAGAGTTGCCAGCACACACGTTTCAGATGACTACCATGACATAACACATGACTTGGCAGTTGTCCAACTGGTTGATATAATGGTTAATGTACCCCCTAGTTTGTTCTAGGACACACCAATCATGTTGCCTTTTACTCTGTTAATGATACCTTTGGCTAACATACTTACCTTAAACACATACCTTAATTTCCAGTGGGATGAATTCCTTCAATATGGCTCTGGCTGTACACCAAGACTTCTCAGGTCCCACAATTACTCTTAAGTGTTGTTGCCCTACACATTCTTCAGCCTCTCTGACTATGCCTGTTGCCTGCAGTAGCAGCAGCAGCAGCTTCAGCCTGTAGCACACAAATATGTATCAAAAAGTAGCTGCTACAAACATTCTGTGCACATGTAGTTTCTTTCCCCCAGAAATTTCCACCCCAACATATAAGAAAGGGGGTGGAATCTACAATGATGCCTTATATCTTGTTGAGTAGTTGCATTGGATTGGCTGATTATACTATAAATCAGCTGTGTAGGCTGCACGTAGCATTTCTGAAGCACAGATTGCTTCAGAGACAATCACCTTCTAATGAGAACCATCTTAAAAAGGCAAACCTCTAGCTAGGAGAACCATTGTTTATGAGAGTTTGTATGGTAACTCATTGACACAGTACTTATACAGCAGTATCTTTCAACAGAGGAGCATTGTACTCCATCAGGTATGTAATCATTTGGTTTCCAACATGATGCATGTGTTTGAATATACTTAGGCAGAATGGGGGTTACATCAGTAGGCCTTTCTTAGAACTGTACAGATGACTTGGCATGGATCTCCAGCCATTACATGTATGGAGGATGTAGAGTACAGCAAGGGTATAATGCTGTGTGATAACTAGATACAAAGGTCTCCACGATACTTCCTTTGATAGCAGTTGTAATGCTACACTGCTATTTTGTTGCCACTGTTGTTTATACATGTTATATGGTGGTGTGGATTTTTCTTGCTATGGGGCACACTACAATGGACTCCTGTGTTGAGTGTGTGTTCATATGTGAGTATCTGTCATGGCTCAAACAGGAGTAGGTCACTACTGCTACTATCTTAGTTGGTTCCACACCCTTTGTATATTTGGCACACTGTTACATATGAGATGTGTAATTAAGTGGGGAATACTGATAGCCTTCCTTTATTGCTGTATCTCTACATACTGTACTCCCACATATGTGATCCTGATATGTGTTCTCATTTTCTTATATTTCAGGAAATATCATGCATGCACAACACAGGGCATAATTTACTGAGGCAGAAGATGACCTCATCATTGAGGCTTTGCACCAACACTACCAAGTCCTGCTGTCCAAAGGATGCGCCAATAGGCCAGATCATGCAGCACTGTGGGATGAACTGGTGCATGATATCAATGTTGTGGGTCACCAGAATCATACCTGTGAGCAGGTGCGATAACATGCCACAGATGTGATAAACTCTGCACACAGACATGCAGCTGATGTGGCCAGGAACTGTCAGGTCACTGGTGGTGGGCCTGTAATAGAACAACCTCTCTCAACCACAGAAGAATTCCTGGCAAGCCTTGCAACACAGAACAGCTCCCAGGCATCTACCAGCCAATATGTTGTGAGCGTGGGTGCCACCCATTCCTCTCAAGAGGATCATCCAGCTATACTTAGTTAGATCATCATTGGAATACTGTTGCATTCAATGCATCGAGGTGTATATAGTTTTACATGGGTGTCAAGTGATTTATGGGGGGGGTTTAGCTGCAGTTTTAAGCTCATGTAGAGATTGTGACCCACATACCTGTTAACAAAGCAGTCTACTGTAAATGTAAGATGCTTGGATATATTACTCCTGTTATGCTGCAATATGTGGTGCTGTTTCCATTACCTGCCCCTCAAAATTGTTCAGGACCATCAGGAATTGGAAGAGGCTGTGCTCCTCTGCTGGTAAGTAAAAAACTGTTTTGCCAGAGATGTAGATATAGTTCAATGTATTCACTAGTGTGTCATCCCAGACCTGCTGGCTGATTTGATGTACTGCCTGCATGATTGCCAAATAGACAGATATTTTCTGAATGTCCACAATGTAGAGTCATACCTTTGCCTATTAGGTGTGACCATAATGATTTACTTGACAGCATTGTCAGAACATTACAGATTGCCATAATTGTCAACTGTGCAGATTTTTACAGAATGTCAACAGTGCACATCATTTATGGTTTTCTCATGAGACTCTTGTTTAATTAATAATTTCCTAATAATTACAGATTGGGGTTATAAAACTGATGTCCTCATGTCCTACAATGTAAGATTGGGGGTTATGCATGTCTTTAATAGTGACAGCAGTGTATACAGCTTAAGATATATTGCACTATAGTCCTGTAGAACATAGAAGTGCAGGTATTAATGCATTGCTTTTTCCTTTTCATCACAGGTGACCAGGGAGGTTGGTCTCTGTTCCAACCTGATGTCAGTGTCTCTCCAGACTCTGATGATGATGGTGGCCAAATTGAGGCACAGCTGGGGGTTGCATAAGCTGAATTAGATACAGAGTTTGACATTCTTCGTGCACCCTCATTATCACCGTGCACAGGCAGTATGCCTGCATATATCCATTCACCAGAGGCCACAAATATTGGACAGTCAGAGAGTGGGGACATTGAACAGGGAAATGTGGCTACTGTGGCTTTAATGACTGTCAGCACTGGCCATAGCCAAACATTTGGCAAGGTTCCACACAGTCGGATTGATAGAGGTGCTCATAGGAGGCCTGCTGTCCCTCTACCACCTGTCACAAGTGTCTCATAACGTGTCACTCGACTTATGTTTAGGGCCATCATGTAGGCACAGGCATGTTCAGAAAGGAATTCCCAATGAATGCTCAGGGTTATGGATGCAGCACAGTCTGACATCCATGACTGCCTCCACCATGTTGCTGATACCCTGGAATAGTTGACTGACACAGTGGAAAGAGGTAGGTCTGAGATAGATTGCACAATATCTGTCTTGGAATGCAAATTGTCTGTGATGCAACATCTGATTTGAGTTGAGCGTTGGCCATGTCGGCATAGGTCAACAGCATTTGCTGAGAGTCAACATGGCCATGCATAATCATGCTCCCACAGTGGCAGTACATTCAGTGTTCCAGAGGGGAGTGTGCTTTCCACACCAAGACATATTAGGCCATGGGCTCATTGTCCTGCAAGTTCCCATGGAGGACATATTTCCAGCAGACATCAGTCACCCTCAGGTAGTAGCACAGTATCTGACCTCGGGCATGGAGGTGCCAGTGCAACTCCTGGCAGAGCCAGTTCTAATGCTGATGGGTGGAGAAGATGAACTGTCAGCTCTACCATGAATGGCTCTCAGCTGCCCAACATACAGAAATTTAGGGCTAGCACTGAGCTTGGCTGTGTTCATCCAGGCACTTACACACCACTGTCACATTGAGGGTACCTACAGACACACATGTAACATTTCCATTGTCCATCTTGCCTGCTTCCCTTGCTAAATCACACACACGCTTGCCAACCTATTATGTCAGCCTAGGCCTCCTGTACCCCCACACAACACTCTGTGCAAGTAATGATAACTGTGCCACTTCCCTATAATCTTTCTCATGGATACAGGGAAATAAAGCTGTGTCTGATGCACAGGGTGACTATCTACATTAATGTGAATTAGTTTCATCCATTGTTACTGTAGACATGCTACTTGTACTGGTCATTTACACATATTGTACTTTATCATTTAGAATGTGCATTGCATAATGTGTGTACGTTACAATGGATGCTGTTGTAAGGGCTGTGGAGTCACACAATGAAATGTGTCTCATGGAAATGTTTACATTTCACTTTCAGGATTGTGTTGGACACACCAATGGGTACAGATCTACAATCAACCCACCAATACCAGAGTACAGGATTGAATGTCAGCACAGTTGAGAAATGTCATCAGAAAGGCAAAACTGTATACATTCATGGGTTCAAAGGTTCATAGGTGTTTACTAGGCTAAAAAACACAAGGGCTTCTTTAAGCCTAGCCATGCTTCCCAAATCTCTGACAAGATCTGATACCCTTGATAAGTGTAAGCAGGGTTTTGGGAGATAAAATACTTACAAGCAGGGGCCTGGGAGATGAACCATTTACAGTTTCCCTATGTCCATTACAGACATAGGTCCCAAACCAGGGATGATTGTCCTTTTCCCCATCCAATTGTATTACTTGCACTTGATTTGTATTAAGGTGGATCTCTGCTTCACATGGTTGGGGAGCCTGTTCTATATGAGGTGTAGTCTCTGGGATACATACCTCTCTCTCCAGCATGTCCTATTTATACCACTGGAAAGGTGTAGGTCTGTAGAATGGGTAATTCTGGTGCTAGTTGTTTCGTGGATATGCAGGTGGTCCACAATGGGGTCTGACAATGCCCTGTATGAAAGGCATACATCTCCCCTCCAAAGGCTGTAGGACACAAAATACAGGGATAGGGCCTTGATGCGGTCTGCATACGACATTTTATGTACACCCAGTATTGGTTTAGTGAGGAACATGTGTGGATGTTGTAATTGTTGGATATGCCTGGCTACCAAGGATAATATTGCACTCACTGATAGGTCTGATGAATGTTGAATACACTGGAAGGATGGTTTCCTTCGACTTACATGCCATACCTTTGTTAATAAGTTGTGCAACATAAAATGATTTCCTCAATACTGTAGCCACATGACAGTCAAAGGCGAGATTGCTATCTTTGTGTGCCCCTAAGTTCCTGACTACTGGGTCAACTGTTAAGAGGTGTGTTTTCAATATGAAAATTACTGGGGTGGATGACTTCCCAAAGCATAGTATTGTGCATTTCTTGGCATTTAGTGTTACTCCATGGCTCTGACACCAGTTTTATGTCCGTATCAGCCCCTCCTGGAGAACATTTGTGTCAATGTGGGATTCAGTGACAGCTCTTAATTTGCAATCATCTACAAATTTAGTCAGCCAGAAGCCACTGATAGTGGTATTGACTTCAGACAAGTAAATGCCTAAGAGGAGCACACTGCGGAATGATTCATTAGGGAGTCCACTTGTGACTGGCCTGTTTGTTGAGATAGACTCCCCAATGTTAACTTCCTGGGTCCTGTCTGTGAGCCACTTGGTTATCCACTAGCTGACATATTAGTTTTTACCTAATATTTTGAGTTTGTCAACAAAGCCTGATGGAGGTAAAGTGTCACATGCATTGTCAGGCCATGGCAGGCAGTGTGAACCATTTTTCCCTCATCCATTGCTTTGGTTACCTTCTCAAATAGGTCCACCAGGTTGGGTAGGCATGATCTGCCCTTAACAAAACCAAACTGGGTCTGGTTCAGTGTATGGAGGTGAACTACATCTCTATTGATCATTTCATTTCCATGATAATTCTTTTCATGGCTTTAAATTTCAGACTAGCGAAACTTCTGTGTCTGTAGTCTTCAGGGTCTGTAGATGGCCCACCTTTGTGCAGTGAGATGATTGTTGCTGTTCTCCATTCATAAGGCGTGAAGACTGTTTGGTGGCTACAGTGAAATAGTAATTCCAGAGGCCCTGAAAGGTCATGTTTCATGCTATTTAGAAGGCAAGTTGGGATATTGTCTAGGCCCATTGATGCAGTGTACGTCTTCTTAGAGAGAGCATTAAGGACCTGTTCCCTCATGATAGTAGGGTAACTTATATTTGATGGTATTTCCAGAGGGAAGGTTGAAGGGGAAAGAGGTGTAAAGTTGGGGCTCAATTTATCAGCCAGAAGGTTTGCTCTTTCTTCTGCCTTATTATAGATGATTCCATTTACAATAAGATGTGCACACAACTGTGTCTTGCCTTTGACATTGCAGACATACGTAAAGTATGCTGTATGGTTGTCTTGGCCTGGGAGCCCGAACTTACCTCTATCCAGCTTTGGTAGACTTCATTTGTCCTCTGTTTTGTTCACTTTGATGAGAGTGTTTTTATTCTGCTGTGCGCTGCACCTCCTACATTTTGACATTAGTTTCTTCCTTGTGTGCTTGTTGATTCTATGATTCCACCAGTGTGGTTTGATTTTCAGTTAGTTCTATACTTATCCCTGGTGGGTACGGCTGCCTCTATGCATTTATTAACATGCTTGTACAGGGTTACTGTGAACACTGCTCCATAGGCCGCAGTGTTCTCAGTTTTTATGGGGCTTGAGATGTGTTCAGTTTATCACCTAATTGCTGGAGATTAGCCTTAGTGTAGTTCCTGAATATTCCATGTCTAACTGGGGGTCTATGTTTCATTTTTACTTCAAAAGAAACCAGTTTGTGTTGGGACCTTTCCAGGGAAGACATTATAGTATGGGGTTGTGCATGACTCACCATATTGGTGAGGAGCAGGTCCAGTATGGTTGCACCCTTGTTTGGTGTATTGGCTATCTGGTCCAGGTAGTTTGTATTTACCAAAGCCAGGAATCTCTGTGCCAGTATGTTTGTTGTCATATAGGATTCCCAGGTAAGAGTGGGATAATGGAAGTCACCCATGAATAGGGTATTAGGTTGGATGGTTAGTGTTTCTAATAAGTTTACTTACATAGTGGGGGTGTCCTGCGCATAGAGGGGGCCTATAGCTTGCATGGAAGTTGTATTGGATTTTGCCTATTGTGAATTGAACCAGGAGCAGCTCAAGTGTGTTGTCCTGTTTGACCAGCCTTGAAGTGTCTTTAATTTTGATATACAAAGAGACGCCTCCACCTTTAGTCTCTGCCTGTGAATTGGCTGATCTAAATGTGTGGAAGGTATAATAAAATTGCACTGTTGGTGTACTCTTTGCACCTTTAAGTCATGTGTCAGTGACTGCACAGACATCTTCCAAGAGCTGTAATAAATATTTGTATAGTATAGTCTAGGGAGGTATGTCACAGGTCATGTACTCCCACATGAACTATGACTGAGTCATATTTATTTATTTATTTTATTTATTTTACATTTGCTGACCAGGCTAGTCTAACTGGATACATGTCCATTTTCAGTAGAGGCCTGGGGAGAAAAGCTCCAAGCATAGGCAGTAAAAAAAATATACAATATACATATTCATATAGTTTGTACATAAGATAAACATGTACAGAGTCCTTTGGAGGGTTTAAGCTAATATAGAGAACAACAACATTTGAGAAAAAAAACATATAAAGATTTTTTTTTATTCTTCTGGAGAACTAAGAAGGAAATCTCATTAGATCTTAGGTTGAGGTTAGCTAACTTGTTAATACAGGTAGGCAACATAGAACAGTAGAGTAGAGAAGTATAATGAGAGCAAGATGGGTAAATGAGATATCAGTCTGGGTTAGAGCACGGACAAAGCCAATGTGTTTTAAGATATTCTTTAAGATATTTTTTAAAAAAGCTGTGTGGAAGAGAGAGTTGAGAGTTCACTTGGAAGCTGGTTCCAGGTTTTTCCCACTGTGTTAGTGAAAAGTGAGTCCCCAGCTTTGTTGTTAGATTTAATAGGAAACTAGAAGCTTATTAACTGAGCGAAGTGTAGTAAGATTTTTATAAGGGGTAGTCAGATTAGTGAGGATTGGGGTATTATTAGGGTGGTAAAGTATCTTTTGGGTGATAGCAAGTTGTTGACAGAGTAGTTGGTTCTGCAGTTCTAACCATCCCAGTTGTTTGAGATTGTGACAGTGGTGGGTTTTGAAAGGATTGCCAGTGGCAAATCTGGCTATGTTATTATAGCTAGTTGCAAGTTTGTTAAGGTTGTTTTTAGATAGATTGGTATATATGGCAGAGGCGTAGAACAGGGTAGAGATCAGGTGGGTCTGGGCAATAGTGGTTCTGGCTATTGGTGTAAGAAAGGGTTTGATTCTACAAAGGAAGCCTAGTTTTTTGTTGACAGACTTTATGGTAATATTAATATGGTCATCATAGCTAAGGTTGTTGTCTATTGTTATCCCAAGGAGACGGGTTGTAGTGTCAGGGGATATGCTAGTTTCATTGTGAGAGGTTACTGTGAAGTGAATTTCTGGGACTTTTGAGTAGGAGCAATGAGTAATAATTTCGTGTTTTGGGGGTTCAGGAGGAGGCAGTGTGGTTCAGGATAGCAGGGTGGTTGTTGTACTATGGTATGGTCTGAAGCCATGTTTCCAGTTAGGTAGTAAATTATTCTGGAGAAAGTGGTCAAGTAGTTGTCGGTGGATGCATTTTTCCATTATTTTAGCTATTGGAGAGAGTATGGTGATTGGTTGAAAGTTGGAAATCTCAGCTGATGTCCCACCTTTATGTAGAGGGATGATGTGAGAGACTTTCCATATGGAAGGGATTTTGCTTTCTGTAATTCTTCTATTTATAAGGATAGAAATGGGGTAGGCAATGGCTTTAGCTGCAATTTGCAGGTATTCTGATGGTAGACAGTCAGCAGAAGGGGTGCATGGCTTGAGTTTTTGAAGGAGGTTGCAAATGAGGGATGTAGGTACCGGTTGTATATGAAAGGAAGGAACTGGACTGATTGTGGTATTTAATGGGCACATGCTAATAGGTGGTACTGTATTAGCAAGGGTTTGAATGGCTTCTGTAAGTAGTTGTTAAAGGTATCAGCAATATGCTTAGAGTTATTATGGGTGATTCCTGATGAGGCAGGAGTTTTAGAGTGCCCTGGCTGAAGTTGTTTGTTAATGCCTGACTAGAACTTTTGTGGTTTTTGTTGGTGGGTTTGCTGGAGGTGAAAGTAAAAGTTTTTTTTTGTCTAGTAGAATGTCTTTTTTGGTGGCATTTCTTAACTGTTTAAAGTAATGGTGATCTGCTGGGCTTTTAGAGACTCTCCATTTGGCCCAAATTTTATTTCTTAGGTGGATCTTTTGCCTAGTTTGTTCTGTGAGCCATGGGGCAATTTTGGTTTTAATTCGGGAAGAGCGATAGGGGGCATGGTAGTCTAGGATTTGTAGGAATCTAGTATTAAAGTAGGTCACTGCTTCATCAAGTTGAAGATGATGCAGTGGTGCCCAGTCACATGCTTTCAGTTCTGTTTGGAAGCTCTCTGGATGAAAGTGGTTTTAGAGCCGGAGGATTTGAAAATAGAATTAGGGCTATGAATTTTTTGTTTAATTATATAGGTTAGAGCATGGTCACTAATATAATTTGGAAGGGTTCCTGGTTTATAGGTACCAGGGTCGCTGTTTATGATGATCCAGTCTAGGGTGGTTTCCTTTCTGCTTGGTTTATGGATTCTAGTAGGGGTGGTTATTATTTGAGAGAAACCATAAAGATTTATGTGGTTGATAGGCTTGGGGGAGCTACAGGTAGCCCAGTCTATATTAAAGTCACCTAGCACAATGGTTTCCTGAGGTAGGTGGGTAGATAGGCAACTAAGTATGTTTTCAAGAGTATTGATATTATTTCTGGGGGGGAAGATAGGAACAAATGATATAGATAGATTTAGAGTTGTTGATTTGAAGTTTAGCAGTAAGGGTTTCTGCATTAGTATCTGAGGGTAGTAGCGCATTGAAGGGTGAAACTTGGAGTTGTGATTTATACAAAATGGCTACATCTCCACCCTTTTTGGTTTTGCGATCACATTTCAGGATGTTATATCCAGGGGGGTAATTTCCTGGTACTTAGTTGAAGGCTTAAGCCATGTTTCTGTAATACAGAGGATATCGAATGCATCCACTTCTAAGAGTGCATGTAGGTGGGTAATTTTATTGTTAATGCTACGGATGTTAAGGTGAGCTATCAGGAGGGAGTTAGATGGTCTTGTTGGGGTAAAGGTAGCATGAGATGTTAGGTTTTGTGGGTAAGTGGGAAGTCCTATATTGGGGCCAGGGTTTGGATGAATATCACCATCTAATAGGGGATGCTTTTGAGGTGTTTGTATTATCTTTAGGATTTTGTAGTAGTTATTTAGGGATTTTTTTTTTGTCATGGAAATACATAATATGGGTAGATCTATGATACTTTGGAAGTGTATAGCAAAAAGTGGAGGTTATGTTAACGTGGTTGAGGGAGTTTACATGAGAAACTGGTTTTGTTTGCTGGTAGGGTGGTGCTGTTCAGGCAGAGAAAAATGTTCAAAGAAGGTTAGAGTGTATGCTAGCGTTAGAGAAGCTAGACTACTAGGTAAGAGTAGGAGGTATTTGTATATAGACTTATGTTTTGAGGCCATTAGCCAGTAGTTAAAAGGTGGAGTAAGATGAGGGAAGATGTCTAGTATTAGATAAAATAAAGGTGGCAGAAGGAGAGAGAGTTGTAGGCGGTAGATTAGGATGAGGGAAAAAGTGTAATATAAGCTAAAATAAAGGTTGCAGTAGGAGAGGAAGCTGTGTAATTGTTATCAATATAGGATGATGTAGTGTGGACAGGTACGCGAGAGGACAAAAAGGTGTTAAGTTTCTTTAAAGGAGTAATTGAAGTTGGGGGTGGGGATGTTAAGTGGAAGTAGTTAGTGATAGGATGTTGAGGGGAAGGGGTATGGCTGCAGAAGTATAAGGCAGGGTGGGGAGCTAAGTGAGCCCGCAGGGTGAACGGAGCGGGTTAGAGCAGGTAGTGGAAGACTTTACAGAGACAATCTGAGAGTAGCAGATTCCTGAGGCAGGTTCTGCTCCCAGTTTGCAGTCATCAGAAAAGTTTGTCAGCCACAGACCTTTAGGTGTAGGTTGTCTACAACTAATTTGGATTCATATCATAAGAAGTTACTAGGCTAATGGCCCTAGAGCCCTTACAAACCTAGCCAAGTCCTACCCTTATTTCCACAATCAGCAACAATTTCCCCAGTCCAAGAGGAACACAAGTAGAACCCCGAGTGTGAATTTACGGTTACACATCCAATCGTCCACATTGCATTTGAAGAGGGCCAATGAGGTGCTCTGTTTGACATGAAGTGGGAGTTTATTCCAAAGGTGTGGTATCCTCAGGGAAAACAAATCTGACCCTCCAGCATGCTCTATTACTGTCACATATCAGGTTAAGGTCTTTAGAGTGAGTAGCCTGTGTACCATTTGATTTGTGAATATGTAGCATTCCAAATAAAGAATGGTCAAAGATTGCCTTATATGCAAGGCATAGATCACCTATGAGTAGTCTGTATGAAACCAAATGAAGTGGTACTGATCTCAGATGATCCACATAAGACAGATGCTGAAGACCTTGACTTATCCTTGTGAGGAGCCTTTGTGGTTTCTTAAATTGCTGCAGGTGCTTGGAAACATGCATACCAAACGGGACATTATGTTCCATTATTGTTCTGATGAGGGGAGAGTACAGATAGATCATAGCTTCTTTCATTTTATGGATGCAATGGCCTTATTTATGAGATGAGCAATATACAATGCCCTGCTTACCACTATGGAGACATGTTGATTAAAGGTAAGGTTACTGTCAAACTGTGTGCCCAGGTCTCACGCCAATGAGTGTATACTTAGTGTTTTGTTATTGATGTGGTAGTTAGCTGGAACACTGCACATGCTGAGAGGGATGATAATACATGTTTTGCATTGAGGTTAAGGCTATGAATTTGGCATCAATCATTTGTGTGTGTAAGACCCTCTTGTAGGATGTTGACATTGTTTGGAGATTCTATGACCGCTCCCAGTTTGCAGTCATCAGCAAACTTTGTCAGCTACACACCGTTAGTTGTAGGATGTCTACAACTAATTTGGATTCATGGTTTGCCTTTGAGGACCTTACAAGAAGTCTTACTGGCTTGTTTAAGCTGACGAGGATGTGTGTCCAGTGTAGGGCTCCCTCCCTCTTACTCTTAGACAGAAATTGCTTCCTCTTATTGTAAGGCTTGTTAATGGCAGTTGTCCACTAGGCAGGTTTGCTCTTTCTTGTGGAGATTGTTTTTGTCCCATCAGGTATGGCTGAGCCAATGCAGTTAAACAGCTGTTTGTATAGCATACTAGTGTAGAACTTGGCATAGCTTACAGCTACATCTGAAGGGAGAGGTGCAGTACAGCTATTTATAGGACCTGTAAGAGGTAATAATGTGCTTTGGAGAAGTGTTTTAGTTTCTTTGCAGTTGTGGGTGTGTGTGTGCAATAGTTACTCTGAAAATGACACTGATTTGTGGTCAGATATCACTAGAGAAGACCTCACAATGGTGGTGCTGGAGTGAACCCCTATATAGGCAAGGAACATATCCAGGCTGCTAGCACCCCTTGTGGGGGTGTAAACCAGCAGGTCCAGGGCATTGCAGTTAATGAAGTCGAGGAAACTTTGGCAAAGTGAGCTACAACATGTGTAATTTACCCAGTCAATGGATGGTTTGTTAAAATCGCCCGAAGCCAAGGTGATCAGATGTATCTTTATAGACTCTAGTAGAGCCAAATAGGTAAAGTGGGTGTTCTGATTCACAGACAGGGTCCTCTAGCTGGCAATGATGTGAATAGTTGTACTACCAACAGGTAATTGCACCTGAAGTATCTCCACGGAATCCTACTGTTTAACCAGTCTGGAGGTGTATTTATCTGCAATGAATATTGATATACTGCCTCCTTTAGTTTTCATGCCCTCAGTTGTGGTCTGAATGTGTGGAAGGAAGCATAGCCAGATATGGTTGGGGTGCTCTCCACAGCCGTGAACTAGATCTCCGTGACTGCAGAAGTGTGTAAGTCTTCCAGGGTATGGACTGCTTTCAGTGTGTGCAATTTCATATTAAGACATCAAGCATTTAACTGCATAACCTTCAGATTGTTTTTAGATTTGTTTTTTACATTGGGAACGTTGTCCTTGAGACACCGCCTAAAAATGGTGCTATGGGAGTAGCAAGAGCCTAGGCCAGTAGCCTGGATTTGGTATCTCGGTGACAGCTTTTTCTTATGTTGATCTGGAAAGAAGAGGGTCTGGAAGTCTACACAGAAAGAGAAGCGAGGATCCAGTTGTAGTACTGATGGAGATGGTTCAACTCATCAAGTACTGTGGCAAGAGAGTTATGCAAGAAATGGTATTTATAGTGGAAAAGGCAGCGGGTAGTAATCTGTGTATGTATAGTGATGGTTATACATACCCAAATGCGGGTAACTTTCTGAGAATTGAAGGGTAAACAAAAGTATATCTGATGATTGATGTGAAGGCTGTCAGCCTAGCCAAATAGAATTTTATAGATAATTCTGTAATTTGTAAATATGAATGTAAACTACAGGCTTGTTGTCATAAATGTAAAGAAATAGTGTTACATGAGGAACTGGAAAAAAATGTGACAAAAGTGCACTCTACTGACCAAAGCAAAGCATGTGGTGACCCTTTCATGTAGACAGTACTGCCGAAGAGTCTAGATGAAGAAATTCTTCCTATTGTCTTACTCAAGAGTTAAATTGCTAGATTTAAACATTCAAATGTATTTGTATTGCTCTGCTTCCTGTCCCAGCTGCAAGATAAGAAAAGGAGATGTTAAGAATGTAAATGCAGTTTCCATTAGCCAGGGAACCCAGGGAAGTATGAAGAATGATGTAATGTGTAGCCTCGGAACCCCAGTGTGAAGAATGATGTAATTTGAATCAGAACTGTAATTTCAATTTAAACAAAGAGAACCAGAGAAGATTAAGCATTTCTGTCTTGACCATCCAACTTGCAGCACTGTCTTGCTCTTATGTAAGTTATCTTAGACTTGTGTTTTTTTTTAGAAATAGAAACTAGAAAGATTAGACTAAGTGTTTTCTGTGATGTCAGAACTATACTACTGAATTATTTTAAGTATTTCTCTGTGATCTCTGAACTCTTGACTAGCACTGTGTAGTAAAAAGTTTTGTCTTGTGTTTTTATTATTTATTATTAAATATTTTAAAACCTTTTAACTGTGGCTGTTTTGTGTAGAGATAATTTAAGCTCTAGAGTATATTGCATATTTATAGTGATTACTGTACCAAGTCACTCTAGTAAGCCTTGACTGTTTAGTTATACTATCAATTGGATAATAATATTGCACTGTAATAATTGGACACCCTTTTAAGGGCCTTTGAATAGCTGATAAATATTAGCTGGGTGGTGGCAGGCAGTACTATCAATATAGTCTGGGTAATAGGGGCAAATCTGGAGAACCTGTGCCAGCCTTTCCCAGGAGTGTCTGTGTGGTTGTATAAACTCTTATCTCGTAGTGTGCGTGTATGTGTGTGTGTTTGTGTGTGTGTGTGTGTGTGTGTGTGTGTGTGTGTGTGTGTGTGTGTGTGTGTGTGTGTGTGTGTGTGTGTGTGTGTGTGTGTGTGTGTGTGTCAGCTACTTGGGCAGGGACACGAAGCACTGGTTGGACAGAGAGGGTGCTGGAGGTTTTAGTTTGCCCAGCTAGGCTGAGATCTGGACCCTATAGCTTTGCCATTGGGGAGTCTTATTGGGGACATGGAGTGCAAGAGAGCGACCAGCCCCAGACTGACTGTGATCTCTGTGTGCTCTTAAGGGAAATTGCACTTTACTGTGTGTATTTGTTATCCTTTCTTCATATATGAGACACCCTCTCTGGTGTTAGTGGTGGGAAGTAAGGCTCTTTGATTGCTGAACAAGAGCACGGGCATCACAACTGATATAACCTGATGTATAACAGGAGGAAACTTTGAGAAAAAAAAGTCAAACTCCAGTCTATGGGAAGGCATTGTGGTTATGCTTGAGGTATGAATGAGTGGTAAAATAAATCAGTTATGTTTATTGAATTAGGATATAGATGACATGTATATTAGGGTTATCAGTACCATGACAGATAAGTTGTAAATTAAGGTAGGCGAATTGCTGAAAATTGTATTACATGTCAAACAATAAAAAATGACAACTTAAAAAAAATAAATACATTCATGTGATTTACATGTGAAATTAGTAACTTTGCTATATGTAACAGATACATATGTCAGATATTTCTGAAATAGGATTTTATTTAATAAATGACTTCAAATAGGTATCCATAAACAGAGGTGAATGCATTTAAGATTTGTTTGGTTCTTGCCTAGTTTTATCCTGTACTAGGTAAGACACAGGAAGGTTACTCCAACTATTCTTTCATTAGAGATGTGAAGTGCACTGGGATAGTGAATAACAGAAAGATGCTATGAATCAAATTCAGCAATAAACTATGTACAAAATGGTGAAACATCCACACTCTAAAAAAAATAAGCAAAGAAGGGAGATGGAGAGAGGGGAGGCTACTGCATCAGTGATCTACTGGAAATCTACTGTTATACTATGTTTACTCATACAACTACAACAGTGATCTACTGGAAATCTACTGTTATACTAAGTTTACTCATACAACTACAACAGTGATCAACTGGAAATCTACTGTTAAGTTTACTCATACAACTACAACAGTGATCTACTGGAAATCTACTGTTATACTATGTTTACTCATACAACTACAGCAGTGATCTACTGGAAATCTACTGTTATACTAAGTTTACTCATACAGCTACAACAGTGATCTACTGGAAATTTACTGTTATACTAAGTTGACTCATACAACTATACTATGTTTAGTGCACTGATCACTATTGCAGAAGCCTAAGCTAAACAGGCAGATTATCATAGCTTAGAAACTAAAAAAGGGAGGTGGGCAATAAACTAAGACAGCTGGAGTCCTACCTTATATATATATACATATATATATATATATATATATATATATATATATATATATATATATATTTATTATCATTGCACTATGTCATATTATATTATATTTTATATATACAATTAGAAAGAACAAATATTCACTTGAGCAAATGCATTTTTTGTGCTGTACACAAAGTGAATACTCAACTGTCTGAACATTCTTCTCAATGGAGGTACTGATAGCAGTCTTTTAAATTGGATTGTGGTACAGCAGGGTAAGAGAATTTGCTCGTACCCCACTGTTGTACAATTGAAAGTAATAATTCTTCATTTTTGAGTATTCAGTCTAAACTGATCGCTGTTTAGAGATTTGCATATGAGCTGTTTCATGAGATACTCATATGTGTATATATACAAAATACTGAAAGCTGACAATGCTGATTTGCAAAATACAAAATGGCAGTGTGTACAGTACTATAAAGTAAGTAAAGGGTATATGTCCTTTTCCCCACTGTAGTGTGATCCTAGAATTAGTATATATAGTTTGGGGGGGGGATGAGGGGGCCATAGCCCCCACCTAGTTTGGTTTTATATCATCTGGTGTCTATTAATAAGATAAGTAAGTAGTTTTTAATTTTGGAAAGGGTTAGTCTTTGGTGTTGTAACTGTGCATTTTTTTCATTTAGCGAAACAAATTGTTGGTGGTATCTGTGCAGTTTATTTGGTATTGTGAACCTATATTTTGTGAATGTTAATGTTATTTGTGATGAAATGTTTGGTATTCATGGATCTCTGTAATTTTTGTTATATTAAGCAATTCACAGGTAAAGGGAAACACGAGTCATGTCTATGGCTTAACATTTTGTATTTTGCAATTCAACATTGTCACCTTTCAGTATTCTGAAATTCAGTCAAATGAATTTAAGTATTTTGAGCTTTCGCTCATGTGAAGTGGACCTATATATATATATATATACATATAAATATATATATATATATATATATATATATATATATATATATATATGTGTGTGTGTATATAGATATATATATATGTAGATAGATATATATATATAGATATATATATATATATATATATATATATATATATATATTTATATATACTATATATAGATAGATGATGCAGATTAGATAAAAAAAAATACATATATATATATATATATATATATATATATATATATATATGTGTGTGTGTGTGTGTGTGTGTGTGTGTGTGTGTGTGTGTGTGTGTGTGTGTGTGTGTAAATATACACACATATATGTGTGTGCGTGTATGTGTGTGTGTGTGTGTGTGTGTGTGTGTGTGTGTGTACCTGTGTGTGTGTGTGTGCGTGTGTGCGTGTGTGTGTGTGTGTGTGTGTGTGTGTGTGTGTGTGTGTGTGTGTGTGTGTGTGTGTGTGTCTGTGTGTCTGTGTGTGTCTGTGTGTGTCTGTGTGTCCACTGAAATTTGTGAAATGTACAGTTCTTTGACATCTATTTAGATGGTTGACAGGTGGGTGAAATCCCACAGTTCTCAGGTTGGAAAACGACACCCTTTCCTCATCATTGTGTATTCTCAGAGATAGTATTTACAATTAGCTGGAGGTGTGGGGGTGCAGGGGTAGCAGCACCCCTGTAAAAAAAAAAAAAAAAAAAAAAAAAAAAAAAACTTTTCATTATATATTTTTTTAAAATGGAATGTTTGCATACACTGAGATTGGTTTTTGGTGCATACCGAGTGGCATGTTTACATTAGAAAAGTCAGTGGTTTCTGTGATAGTTTTTGTGATCATCAGGATTTGGGTATTTAATTTACATTCAGTACACATAGCAACACTTAAAATAAAGTGAAATCCATCATGTCTCCATATGTTCTGTGTACAAGACAGATGGTCTACAGGTGTGTATGAAATCAACAGTCCCCTAGGTTGGGGAATAAGCCTCTTTCTTAAGGACTGTGTGATCTCATAGTTAGTATAAATAATTAGCAGAGGACACAGAATAGTGTTGACATTTCACTGTTTATTTTTATTTTTTTTATCATAATTAATTACAGTCATGCACAGACACTTTTGGTGTACCATGGACTTCATGAGATCAAAGTAAGAGACTGCTACAGGGTAGGCAAGGATACCCCCGAGCAGATGGTTAACATCTGCCTCCATCATCTGAGGCCTGAGGTGAATCCTAGAGAATCCATCCTACTGGAAACCAAAGTGTGTATACCATTATTTATAGTAGCTTCAAGCACTTTTCAGAGACCCACAGGGGACAAATTTGGGATGTCACAGGCCTCAGCCTCAAGACTACTACACCAAATGTTATGTAGGAGAGTATATCTAATTTCAACATACCTCAGCAGAGACAGCTGCAACCTTTCAAAATTTCCATGCCATATTATATTTCTTTGAGGTTCTTGGGGATATAGACTGCACAAATGTGTTGAAATAAAAGCTCTACCTGATCAACAGGGGAGGATGTACATAAACAGAAAAGGCTATCACTCTATCAGCTATCAGGTTGTCTGTATTGCACAAGGTATGATCAATAATGTGTATGCAGGTAACTGTGGCAGTTTCTGTGGCTCCCACATATGATACACTTGTGGCTTGTGCCTAAGATTTTCTAGGGACAACTTCCCACAAAGTTGTCTTGTGGGGGATGCAGTTTATGCACTTGAACCTTGGCTCATCACACCCATGAGAACCCTACACAACCCAACTGAGTAAGCAATGTGCATGCAAAGACTAGAAATATTATAGAGCATGTTTCTGGCATGATGAAGTTATGTTTCCCATATCTAGATACATCTGATGGTGCCCTGCAGTATGACCTAGCCACCTCTACTAAAATACTGACAGTTTGTCTCAAATTATATAGCATTATTGTTAAGAAACAGTTGCAGTAAGGAGAGCAAGGCTAAGGATCACAGTTTTCAACACCACAGGCAAGGCCAGCAGTGACAGATGAGAAGAATGATGAACAACCAGCAGTGAGGAATGATCATAGCAGATGGAGGCATGCAAAATATGCTATGGCCTGAATAACAGGCAGAAAATAGCACACACACTCATTACCTAAGTGAAGAGAGGAAGAGAGGCTAGACACATGCAAACAGCAATGGTGATGCAAGCAAAATTATCACCCTTTACTTACCCATGTACTGACTGTCCTCTATGAGCATCAGACAAAGATAACCCCAAACCTTATCAGCATCAATAACTGAAGAAAGTGATACACCTTAAAGAACAGCTAAGTGATTAGCCTCCTATGTAAGTACTGCACTTCACTAAAATACAACTTTGCTCAGCTGTACAGAAATGTCAGCAATAACCTTTGAGTGGTACATGAAATATAAAAAATAAAATCCTGCAGTCCTCTTAGCATTTATTATAGTAACACCACATTTTTATGTGCGTGACGTAACAAATATGTTATGGCCTAAAGTATGAGGAAGCAATATTGCCAGCATAATGAATTGGGAAACATGGTTACTTAATCAGCACATCTGTAAATGTATCTGAACAATTAATCATGAAAGCAATACAGTTTCTTATCATTAACGCAGATCTACTTTTACTTGTATCTGCTGTGTACAAAATGACCATATGCAAACTTCTGTGTTGCCCCTTCCTCAATAACTCTATGATATGAATGGATAATGAGGTGAAATAGGAATGCAAGTTATCATGTGACAAACCCTTCTAAAAATAGTCCATGTGTTTCAGGGTAATGCCATATGTGCTGGGTTCGAATTTCCATATTTTGAAGTGCCACTAAAATTAGTGATCTTTACTGTCAACATTTCACTTGTAGAAGTTCACCACTTGGATAAAGCACAATGCTTTATGTCCTTTTGTTTGGGGTTCATCCTTTACACAGTGCTTGGTGCTGCACATTGTTGACTGTAGGTGTGACTAACATTGAATGGCAGTTAAATTCTCAAGGCAAAAATTAAAAAAGTTATTCTGCATGCATAATGACTTAGCTCTCAGTAACACAAATAAGACAGGTGCCACTGTAGTTCAATCAGCACTCTGAACAGTTTGGAGTGCAGAAAATGCACCTGTTATGTAACTTTTTCAATAGCTCAAAGCATATTAATGTAATAAGGTTGAGTAACAAGATAAACAATGTTGGGTTCCAATCCAGATTACAGATTGTTTTACTGAAGGGGCAGAATAAAGTTTTTTCTCTAATGAAGTCCTATATTTTTGTCAAGCTCTAAAAAATGTTTGAAGTTCCAGTATATTTATTCGTGTTACCAACTTTTATTCTTTTGTGCTGGTCTTCCTGTTTTCCTAAAAATAGATTTCCAACTGTGAAGATCATTTGTGGTTATTTGTATGTTTTTTGGTTCTGCACAGTTGCTGTATTATGATAATTAAATAGGTATGTGCATTAATCCAGCAATGATTCACTCATTTCAGTGCATTTGTGATTCGCGAGCTAGGTATAAATGGTTTCACTTACAGATCTGATGGGTAGAGTTACATTGGCAGCGGTTCTCTCTTCAGTTTCATTCCATTTTAGCCCAAACATCTGTATGCTTTACAAGACGATGAGGTCATCCACTGAAACGTGTTCTATTTCAGACTTGTAGTCAGACTTCTGTGGTGCAAAAAATTGAAACAATGATTCCTAGCTTGTGGACTTTGGTAGCAGGTGTTCGAATCTGACATTATGAAAATATTGTGTGAATTACACGGATTAATGGATTATCTAACACATGTGATGAGCATACCTCTGCTATGGCAACATATAGGCATGGAGAAAGGACTCACACTACACTTTCACTCATATTTAAGTGGTATGAATGTCTTGCAATACAGAAAGAGATGGTTTCATATTTTAAACTATGTTCTGTCTCACACTGGTAGTAAGACTTCACCTGTGGCATGTGTCATTAGTATGCAGTTCTCTAGGCTGTGGACTTAAATAGGCAGCTGTTCAAATCCAGCAAGTTCAGCATAATGTTTGAGTGAGTGTCATGATATGAAACATAGCATTATCCAACAACCCCCCCCCCAATGTTTTCCATCCCCTTTAGGTAAAACATAGGCCTTTTATCACATTGATGAATTCATCACATTAAAATATGTGTTCTGTAATCCTTGTGGTAAGACTTCTCCTGTGGCCACTATTGTCTCTTCTGCCCTTAGTTCCCAGGCTAACAGGAACCAACAAAATTTAACAATTATCTGTCAAAAATACTTATCTCTCAGAAGCTGACACTTATCTCTTAGAAGCTTGCCTGAAACTGGAAGTCGTAAAACAATTAACACTTTTACATTTTAAACCTCACAATTATTTCTGTCTTAAGACAATAGAAAGAAACTTTAGCTGGAGACATTCTGTTTTCTAGCTGTAGTAAACACAATCATAAAACTCTACTTATTTTCTCAGAGTTTGCTAGTAAACACTGTATGTCCCAATTTCTACTATGAAAACATACATTTACACAGGCATATAGTCCATATACATTTCTGCTCTTTTCCAGAAGGGTGCACTGTGGTTACATTTTTGAACCTCAGCACATAACATGCAGGTTACTTACATTTGTAGACAAGCCTACCTGTGGCACATGCAGTTCATTGGTGCATAGGTGTTTACTAGACTAATTACCACTGGGGCCATTTTAAGCCTAGTCATGCATCTGAAATCTATAAAAAGCATTGGTACCCTTGATAAGTGTAAGCAGGGGCTTCAGAGATGAACATTTACAAGTAGGGGCTTAGGAGATGACCCATTTACAGACTGTCTGTATTAATTGGTCCTAAATTAGGGATGAGTTTCCTGCTCCCCATCCAATTGTCCTAGTTACACTTGAATTAGGTTAGGGAGGAACTCTGCCTCATATGGAAGGGGAGGCTGATTCAGAGAAGGGGTAATCTCTGGGACAGATTACCTGTCTCTCTAGCAGATCTGACTTATGTTACAGACAAGGGTTAAGCATTTAGAATGGGTAATTTTGGTGCTGTTTGTTTTGCAGATGCATAGGAATTCCATCAGTGTGGGGTCTGATAATGCCTTTTATGCCACATATAGAACTCCCCTCAACAGCTTGTAGAAGACAGAATACAGGGATAGGGATGTGAGGCACTCTGCATAGGACAAGCTACTTACACCCTGTATTCTTTTAGTGAGGAGCTTCTGTGGATGTTCCAGTTGTTGGATTTGCTCGGTTTGGTACATACCAAAGGTATGTACTCAATAACAGGACTGAGGAATGCTGAATATAGTGGAACAATGACCTCCTTGGACTTTGATGCTGTACATTTGCTTAGAAGTTATACAACACAGAATGATTTCCTCACTAATGTAGACACGTGACAGATAAAGGCTAGATTACTGTCTACCTTTGTCATTATGTCCATGATGACTGGGATGACTCATAGGGGTATTTTGTCAATATGATAGTTACCATGGGTTGATGGCTTACCAATTGATACTGCTATGCATTTCTTGTCATTTCATTTTAGTCCATGTCTCTGATGCAAGATATTTATCCATGTTAGTGCTTCATGGAAAACATTAGTGTTGGTGGGGGGATTCTATGCCTACTCCTAGCATGCAATCACCTGCAAATTTGGTCATCCAGAGGAACTTGGCCTTGGCCTTTAGTTTACATGCCAAAAATGAGTGGTCCCAGAACTGATCCTTGAGTGGTTCAGCTTGTGACTAGCCTCTTTGCAGAGTTGGACTCCTCAATTTTAACTTCCTCAGTCCCTCTTTGTGGTGAGCCAGCTGGCTATCCATCAGGTGACATAATGGCTTGTTCCTAACCACTTGAGTTTGTCAACAATGCCTAAAAGGGGTATTGTGTTAAATTCCAAACAACAAGCGGAGCCAGCACCAGACCAGACACATTAGTAAAATCCTTTATTGAAGAACAGAGATATCAGACCAGTTTCAGCGCAGAGCCTTCATCAGTGGTATCACTGATGAAGACTCTGCACCGAAACTGGTTTGATATCTCTGTTCTTCAATAAAGGATTTTATTAATGTGTCTGGTCTGGTGCTGGCTCCGCTTGTTGTTTAGAATCATACTTTAGCTGTTGCACCTGCTGTACTTGCAAGCTGTTGTTTTGTGAAGACGTTTTGTGTTAAATGCCTTGACCAGGTCAAGCTAGGAAGTGTGAACCAATTTGCTCTCATTCATTGTTTTGGTGACCTTCTCAAAGAAGATCATCAAGTTGAATAGGCATGACCTGCCCTTAACAAAACCAAACTGGGTTGGGTCCAGTGTCTAGAGGATTCCTGTCATTAGTGATCATTTCCATGACAATTCTTTCCATGGTTTTGCATATGGGACTAGTGAGACTTATGTTTCTACAGTTTCCAGGATGTGTAGATGGCTCAATGTTGTACAGAGAGATGATGGTTGCTGTTCTCTATTCATGAGGCAAAACGCTTGTTTGGAAGCTACTATAAATTAATGATTCCAGAGGGCCCGGTAAGTCATGTTTCATTCTATTTAGAAGGCAGCCTGGGGTATTGTCCAGGCTCATTGAGGCAGTGTCCTTGGCCTTAAAGAGAGCATTGAGGACCTGATGAGAGTTATATTTGATGCTATTTTGTAAGAGGATGCTGGAATGGGGGGGGGTGTAGTTAGAGCTGAATTAATCTGCCAGTTTATTTCCTATATCTTCTGGTTTGGTTTAGGTGGCTCCATTAACAATGAATTCTGCACACAATTGTGCATTGCCTTTGAGGTTGAAGGCATAGCTAATTAATGCCTTTTGTTTTTCCAAGGTCTGGAATGCCAAATGTACCTCAAATCTGGCTTTGGTAGACTTTACCTGTCCTCTGAGTTCATTGTTTAGTTTGTTGAGAGCACTTGTATCCTGAGTGATAAACACCCTAATTTGTGTCACGATTTTCTGTTTTCTATTATGCAGTCTACTGATGTTGTCATTCCACCAGGCTGGATTTTTTTAGTCCATTCTGTGCTGATTCTTGGTGGGCACAGCTGCCTTCTCACAACTATTAACATGCTTGTATACGGTTTCTCTGAACAGTTCTGCATAAGGAGTAGTGATATCGGGGTTTAGGGGAGATTGAAATTTTGCCATGTTATTACTTAATAGAAGGAAGTTAGCCTTAGAGTAGAACATTCCATGCTTAGCTGGGGTTCTAAGTTTTACTTTTACTTCAAAGGAAACTGTTTTGTGGCCTAACCTTACCAGAGAGGGCATTACACTGGGGAGTGTGCATCACTCTCCAGTATTAGTGAGTACCTGATCCAGTATGTTTGTGTCACAGGTGGCGTATTGATAATCTGGTCCAGGGAGTCTGTGTTTACAAATTCCAGGAATCTCTGTGCCTGCACATTTGGTGTTGTAAATGATCCTCAGCTAATAGTGGAGTATTTAAAGTCACTCCTGAATATGGCACTGAGTTGGATGGTGAGTATTTCCAATAAGCTCAAATACACGTTATGTGTTTCCTGAGGCATGGGGGGATCTATAGCTTGCAAAGAAGTGGTATAAGATTTGTCCTGTTGTGATCTGAACTTGGAGAAGTTCAAGTTCATTGTCCTGTTTGACCAAACTTAAGATAATTACTTTTGATGTAAATTAAGAAACCTCCACCTTTATTTCTTGCCTGAGTAGTAGCTGATCTAAATGTCATGAAGTCATTATAACCTACACTGCTGGGGTACAGTTCAGGCTTTAAAGCATGTTTTATTGACTGCAGAGACATCAGTGTTCTCTAGTGTGATGAGAGCTTGCAGGGAGTGGGATTTATTGTTTATACTCTCAGTAACACCTTCAGATTTTCTTGGTATTGATTTGCTATGCCAGAATGATTTTCACTTTGGCATTGCATAAGGAAATGCACTATGTGAAAGGGCAATGTTTTAGCTAATTCTCAAAAGCCTAGTCTGTTGACCATCTCCTTCCATGCTGATAAATATTGTACCCCCTTAGAAGGACACCAGAAACTAAGCCAATTATTAAAGTCATCATCTATTCATATTGTGGCATCATCCTTAGAGAAGGTAAAATGCTGTTCAGTGCTAGGCTCATACAAACCTGAGAGACATATTCTGAGATCTCTATGATGTATTTCTTCATACAGTCTAGGGAGGCATGTCTCAGGTGATTTACACCCTGATGGACTATGACTGAGTCATACTGGTACCTCTTGTCCAATGACCTGAGTAATGCATAATGTGATAGATTCTGGCCCCTATATGCACTTCCCATGACCTTCTCCTTACTCAGCCTGGTAAGAGGGACATGTGTATCATACAATGGAATATCCAATAAACACATGTTAGATTGTGTGTTGGATTGCCTTATGGGCTTAGAAATAGAGGCTCCATGAGATGTGATTGTAGGTGTTGATGTGGGTATTGTTTTGAAAGAGTATATTCCAGGCTGCTGATAGCATTTATTAGGTGTATGTCATCTAGGAGATCTTTAGGTTTGAGAAGGTTGCTTTTAAGTGCCTCATCATATCTATGTCTATGAATCTGCTTTAACTGTGTGTGATGGGTGCACCATGTGTTCTATAGCAACACGACTGACATTATTAGGGCTTTTATGTGAGAGCTTTGCCACCAGTGGCATTTCTCACATACCCTACCAGTTTGTTAATACTGAATTCTATAGCATGTGGAATTAAATAGGCAGGTTCAAATCTGGCAAAGTATATGTGTAAAACAATATTAGTGAACAAGAGTTACTTATCCAACAGACTGTGAAATGGTTAACTTACAAGTGTGTAAATAGTAATATGGCTAAAGACTTTGGATGCCTCAAAACAAATTTTGCAGTGTACATGACCTTTTAAAACATTGCTTAGTTCAGACTTTGAAGTGCATCCTTTCTGACACCCATGCATTAATTGTTTTGACTTATATATTCTATGGGCTAGCTATCCATGTGCGGTCTGCCTATCACACGTGCCGTCATATTTTATTTTTTTACTTATGTAACATTTGTTTACCAGGAAAGTCTGACTAGGACAGAGCCCATTTTCAGTGGAGATTTGGAGAAAAATGCTCCACATACATATCTTTGGAATGTGGGACAAACCACTCACAGGAAACCCACACGACTGCAGGGAGTACATGCAGACTCTGCACAGAAAGCACTCCAGCTGAGAATTGAACCAGAGAACCTCTTGCTGTGAGCCGACAATGTTAACTGCTGCACCACCGCATTGTTGCATGGGTATATACTGGCATTCCTACACACATCACCCAGATACAAATGGAGTGACTCCACATGATTTTTGCTTTGCAAAATTTGTATGGCACCATCTTTTGATTTAGCTTTTCTTTCTTGCTTCATAGGAATCCCCAGTAGTGTGCTCACATTCCCCTCAGAAAAAGTTTCATCCTGTGTCTTGGCCAACCTCCAATCAACCCAAGGCTGTCTCATTGCCCTGCACTCTGAGACCCTGCATCGGTGGAACACTGAAGTGCTTTAAGGTACACTAGTTCCCCTCAGCAAAAGTTTCATCCTGTGTCTTGGCCAGCCTCCAGTCAACCCAAGGCTGTCTCGTTGCCCTGCACTGTGAGACCCTGAGTCGGCGGAACACTAAAGTGCTTTCAGCTATACTAGTGTATGTTAGAGTTGTATTTAATCTGTCCTCTAAACTCAAGACTTTTTCCCCTTTCTGTACCCATGCACACTACTGGTCCACCCCCATTTTTCTTTTCCTATTGTACCCCTGGGTCAATTACTTAAAACTACTTTCTCTTGGAAAAAGTTTACCTACGTACCTGCAGCCCATACTTCAATTGTTTTTCCTTGTAGAAGTGGTGGTCCTTTTCATCACACTGTACTAGATTAGTAGCATACGTTTTGTAGTTATTAGGAAGATACTGCACTACACTGACCTGGAATTGACTTAGCTTGGTTTTCCTGATTTCTTTTTAGCAGCTGGCCTAGTCCAGTTTTGTTGACTCACAACCTTGCATTACTTTGTGTCTACCCCCCTCCCCCACCTTGAACTGGAACACCTCCCTCCCACTCCTGCTTAATTAAATAGGTATCAAAAAATCTGATGTAGAAAGGCATCATCTTTTGACTTAGCTTTTCTGCCTTGTTTCATAGGAATCCCCAGTAGTGTGCTAGCATGGAAGTACTACCTGGTATTGTTTTTGTTTGTGATTCTTATTGCTATTTTTGTAAAGTTCATCCTAAGGGGATCCTGCAATGCTTCTGTAACCACTTTGTCTCCCCAAGAACTAACTTTAAATGTGTGTGTACCCTATTGTAAAATAAAAATATATCCTATACCTACCACTGTTGTACATTAACCCTGTGGGCATTTGCTAGCAGTCTACCAAGGATTTTATCTCCCTTTACTCTCCTAGGCCCTTTCCCCCTGCTCTGAGTGCTCATAGCTTACCATTGCACTTACTCAGTTAGGCCACCAGGTGGCACTGTTCAACCACTACCGATCTTTTAATACAAGCCAATAGTACTGTAACTGTTTTATTAATTTACCACTGCCTTGTTTTAGTCTTATTAATACTTACTATATTCTACTAAACTTCTACTGCCCTGTTTTCAGCTCCTATCCCCTGTCAACCCCACTGCATCCATCTAATTTCACACACACAGTGCCTTATGCCAGTGCCTCCTTAGCTCTGAGCTAGTTCTCAGTTTCACTGATAAGTTTTTGCTGGCTTTCTTCCTTCTCCTTGGCTCTACCCACTCTGTGTTCACCCTGCGGGCTCAATCTGCTCCCCTATCCAGCCCCCGATTTCCACCCACACCAACTACTCCTACTTTTATTTCAACCACTCCCCACCCACTCATGACAACCATCCAGTGAAAGCCTTCCCCACTTTACCCCTCTTCCTTTCACCCACAGTTACCCATCAGTCAAAGCCTTCCCCTCTTTAGACCTCCTCATCTCACCCACAGTAATGAAATACATCACTAATTAAAGACATCACTCCTTCACTACCCCCTCTCACCCCACAGCTCTTCTCTCCAACTACAAATCCTCCCATGTTAAACTACCTTTTTCTAACCTTGCTTTCCTTACTTTTCCTAACACTCTGAACCCCCATCTCCCTCCTACTACTCCTAACAACTTTATACCATGCCAGCTGCTATACCTCCAGTCAGCTTCCACTCTCTACTCCTTACCATACTCCCACACAAAACCATCTTCTCCCTCACGCAAATAATCATTTATTTTCCATCTCCTCCTCTCTGTTTCAGCTCAACCCTCTGCACCTTTTTAATCCTAAAATTATTCCCACTACTGCTAAGGCACTTACTCTTAAACAAATACTAAACCATCCAGAATACCTTAAATCCAAACCAAAACACACTAAATAACTTCCTTCAATAACCTTACCTTAGCTGGAGACATTCACCCCAATCCTGGACCTAACCCACCCACAAATGACAATTACCCTCCCCCTTCCT
This sequence comes from Protopterus annectens, assembly GCF_019279795.1. Taxonomy (NCBI): domain Eukaryota; kingdom Metazoa; phylum Chordata; order Ceratodontiformes; family Protopteridae; genus Protopterus; species Protopterus annectens. Next base: position 554,989,903 of record NC_056744.1, on the reverse strand, counting down.
CTAACTTTTCATCCCCCTACAATACTCTTAATTTTTCACACTCAATTCCCAGAGTCTCAACAACAAAGCACATCAGTTTCAAGCATGGCTAAGTTATAACCAACCTGACATTGTGGCCATCTTTGAAACTTGGCTCAAACCCCACATCTCTGACTCTGAAATCCTACCCTCTGTATTTCACACTCTTAGATGAGACCACCTCAAGAAAAAAGGCAGAGGCGTTGCATTAATCTATTCCAATCTACTTATCTTAATTCCCCTACCAAACCCCATTCCTAAATTCGCCAAATGCAGAACTAACAGTTGGTCTATTAAAAATGAATAATCACAAAAACTTCTATATCATCGCCCTTTATATCCCACATGGAAATAACGTCTCAACCCTTGAAAACATACTACAATGGGCTTCAGCTGAAATTAACCTTGAAACTTACATATTAGGTGATGTAAACATCGACTGGAATAAAATCAACAGTCCCATACCCTCCTTGTCCATTAACCTCTTTAACTTTACTCAAGTAACCCACTCCATCACCAGACCCAATAAAACAAATCCTCCAGGATCCACTCTTGACTAGATCTTAGTCACCCATCCAAAAACAATTGCCAACTCTGACACCATCCCTGACTCTATTAGTGACCACCTCCCAGCTTTCATTTACCATGCAACCACCTCCCATCCACACCAACATCAATATATTCAGACCCACAACCTTAGTAAATTTGACCCTAAAACCCTCTCTAACTATCGTAAACAAATGAATTGGAACATTCTAAAAACCCTTCCACTTGATAAAGCCATAGACCACTTTAATTCTATTTACTTAGATGCTCTAAATTCCCTAACTCCACCAAGGAAAAAAAGAATAAAAATTATAACTGCCCCTTGGCTCCCTAGCTCCAGCAAGGAAAAAAAAAGAATAAAAACTATAACTGCCCCTTGGCTCCCTAGCTACACCAAGGAAAAAAAGAATAAAAACTATAACTGCCCCATGGCTAACCAAAGAAGCAAAGCTAATTATGATTCAAAGAGACAAATCCTGGAAGCTTTACCAAAATAATAAACTTCCCAAAACACTTCTCCAATACACACAGCTCCATAACTTTACAAAAAAAAAACAAATCTTCAAAGACAAAACAATCCTACTACACTAAGCTCCAGTACAACCATCCCCAAAACCCTAGGCTTTTTAGAACTCCATAAACTCACTTCTCAACCCAGGCTCCAAAAATAACCCCTGTCCAGACCCAAGTAAATCTGACCTCAAATTAGCCTCACTATTCAACAGTTACTTTACAGAGTCCATATCTGACCTAACAAAAACTTTTCCCAACAACAACCCATCTCTCCTACATCCCACCTCATCTAAGTCCCCAAATAATCCCCCCCTATGTTTGAGCTTAAATCTGTCTCCACTAACGACATAAAAATACTTCTATCCAAACTTAAACCCTGCTCCAATGAACCTGACAACATCCCCTCTTCCTTTCTCAAGTCTGCCACTGATGGTATAGCTCTCACAATTAGTATCCTAATTAATAGATCCATAAAGGAACCCTATGTCCCTAAACTATGGTGTTCTGCCTTTATTTTTCCTCTCCACAAGTGAGGCAAAAATACTAACATTTCAAACTTCCACCCTATAGCTCTTCTCTCTCCAATCTCCAAAATCCTAGAGAAATGCATGCACCTCCAACTTATGCCTTTTCTGACAAAAAAAAACAACTTCTTATCCCTACCCAACATGGTTTGCAACCAGGACATAGCACCATAATAGCTCTACACTCATTCTTAGAACCTGTCAATCAAGCCTGAGATTCTGGGAACTTAGTATCCACAGTGCTCCTAGATCTCTCTAAAGCATTCAATACTGTTTCCCATAAGCACCTTCTAAGTCACCTCTCAAACCTAAAATCTCTCCCAAAACACTCTTTCCTGGTTCTCAAGCTATCTGTCAGATAGATCTCTGTTTGTGAAATGGATAAAAGGCACCTCGTCTTTCTTACCTACCCCTACTGGAGTACCATGGGGGTCCATCCTTGGACCAGTTCTGTTTAATATCTTTATCAATAACTTTCACTCTGCTATTCCTAATGCCAAAGTCATCCAATATGCAGATGACTCTACACTTGTCTGCTCTGCCTCTATCCTCCCTAAACTCCTATCTAAAACCCAGACTACCTTCTCAACTACTGAGATCTGGATGTGGGAAAATTACCTTTCTCTCAATGCTAACACATTTAAAATACTATTATTTACACCCTCAAAATCTTTCTCTTTTTATAAACAAGTCCTTAGGCAAAGCAACTCTCTGATCAAAGTTGTTCCCTTTGCCAAACTACTCGGTGTAACTATAGACGGACACCTCAAGTTCGATATCCATATTCAGCAAAATAGAAAGAAAACCCACCAAAATCTAGGTATGCTATACAGGAACAACTACTTCCTCTCTACTTCTACCAGGCATACTCTGGCCTCCTCTTACCTCCTTCCCTCCCTTCTGTATGGCGCCCCACTACTAACTAGCCTATCCCCTTCCAACACTTCCAAACTTGAAAGCTGTTATAACAAAATTTTTTAATTTGCCACTAAAGCCAAACATTCCACTCATCACTGTGTTACCCTCCAATCCTTCAACTGGTTAGAATTCAAATTAACTGGACTTCCTCCAGCTCACTGCAGCACATAGACTAATATTTAATCCAACCAAATGTCCCTCTCTAACTAACATCCTTCCTCCATACACCCCAAATAGAACTCTCAGATCTGAACACCAAAACTTAATTACTGTCCACAAACCTACAATTCTTATTGGACAACTTCTCCTTTCCTTCTCCTTAGGTAAGAAATGGAACTCTCTCCCTTCTAAACTAAGGACAATGTCAAACACAAACAACTTTAAAACTCAGCTTTAAACCTACCTCTCCTCCAAATGGAAATGTAACTGCGTTCTGCCTACCGAGAACTCTTTAACAAAAGCCTCTGGGAGGGTATCCTCCTGAGTTCCTAAGCACCTTATAGCTTGCTATAACCTTCTATAGCTAATTCTCATATGATCTCTCACACTCTGTAAATATTGTAAATTGCTTTTGACTTTTGACTTTACCTGTGTGAATTTGTTAAAATGTATCTGCATGATATTTTCCACTATGGGCAGTATTGCTCACACTTTGTATTATTTCATATGTATATGTACTTGTACTTTTATTTTTATTGGACTTTACTGTAATCTGTTTTAGGGAGCTTTTCTCCTTAGGCCTCCATTGAAAACAGGCTGTCTGGGCCTAGTGGACTTCCCCAGTAATCAAACTGGAAATAATAATAAAAAATAATATACATCACATGAACATGCACCTCATTTCACAATTATATACATCTTGCATTAGTTAGACATCTGTAACTCTTCATTGCAGCACAGTCTTCTAATGGAATGCTGTTCAAAGTGACAGTCCTGTATATGTGGCAGGTCCTTCTGTACTGCATTACATAAATACATGGGATGGATGAACAGTCTCACTTTATACCATTCACAAAATGTAGGTTGCTGCTGCAACTGATTGTTTCCACAATGACTACTATTACTGGAAGGATTCTACAGGTGGGCACAAATCTTCTCAAAATGCCCCCATTATTACATACGTGATTTGCCATTGCACCTTTGTTTTTGTTTCCTCAATACATATAAGGCAAAGAAAAGGTTACACTTGTTTAAACTGTATGTGTGTTCAAGCATCAGTTCATCTCCATATCAATTATTGCCTTTGTCTATTTTCTCAATATGCATGAGCAAATATAGTATATCTATCTATATCCATATACTATATATATATATATATATATATATATATATATATATATATATATATATATATATATGTGTGTGTGTGTGTGTGTGTGGGTTCACTTTATAATTTCGAAATACTGATATACCGAATTTCGAAATCATAAAGTCGAAAACTGAAAATCGCGAAAGTGCATAATCGTGAATTCAAATATCTCAAATTCGTGGTTATGGCTTATGGTACGTGGCATGCAGTGTTGGGAGTGCATTGTGTATGGATGTAGGTGCAACTGAAGGTAAGTGAGTGTTTTGTAAGGGTTTTGTGTGGGAGTTTGAGTCTGCCTGAATGTGTGGATGTATGTATATGTGTGATGTTTGTGTGTGTGAAGGACTATGAAATGTGTGGGTGTGTGTTTCATTTTTGTGTCTGTTTGTGCGATCTCAGAGTTAGCATATATAAGTAGGGGGTATGGGGGAGTGCAGGGGGGCTTGCCCCCCTGCTTACATGTAGTGTAGGTTTGTTTGTTTGTGTTTTAGTGTTTGTGTGTGTTTTGTTTTTTGTAGTGTGGGTTGGACAATGCATGTGTTGTGTGGTGTATGGTTTGTATGTGTTCGTTACTGTGTGTTTCGCGATTGTGTGTTGTCGGGATTATGGACGTTCGACTTTATGATTTCAAAATAGTGAAATTCTGTATTTGTAAATTATAAAGTGAATACATATATATATATATATAGGGTCCTAGTTGGATCACTGAATTTACACTTGAACAAAAATGAAAACATCAAAACCAAATTAATGAAAACTGAGACTCCAGAAACCTCACTCCATCAAATAACACATGACTGACAAAACAGCACTACAGAAATAAATCACTAAATAACACATATCCTCTATATTTGCAGGCCCCCCTGCATTCCCCCCACTCCCTACAAATTATATATATCAATTCTGGGATCACACTACAGTGACAACATGGGTGGATTCCCCGACAGTCACTTTAGTGCGATCTGCACCTACAAGTCAAAGTGATATAAAATTCCTATCTACAACACTGTAAACTTACAAATTTACCCTCCAGCTACCAGCATGTCCCCCATGGAACAGTACTGACATGAATATGTAGTTCTGCATCTCGCACTGCCGGGGTCACTTTCACTGAAATGGAACTCAGAAAACTGCAGTTTCAGCAAATTGGTCTTTCAGTAATATAGTCTTGGTGTTTTCATTTTCATTCAAGTGTGAATTAGGTGATCCAATTAGGACCCATATATATATATATATATATATATATATATATATATATATATATATATATACACATATATATATATATATATATATATATATATATATATATAATATGCAGTTCCCTAACTGTGTACTACCAGCAGTATATGCAGCATCCCTTACTGTATCAGTTTTCCTTGTCAAATGGTTATCTTACCTCTCATCTGTCACTATTATAAACTTCCCTCAGTTTGTTACTCTGTAGCTCTGTCCCTCTCATCCCCTTATGTCAAAATTATAGTTTCAAAGTCATGTAATTCTGACCCTGACTGGCACTAATTATTTATGTAGTTCTCCATAATTATGATAAGGCTGGATGTATAGCAACCCATTTCTTGCTAGCCCCCCCCCCCCCATTCTTATTATATATTTCAGGATGCCCTTGCCTAACATTGTTCTGTACATTCATACTCACTTACTGAAAATATTTGTTTTACTAGCTGGTGTTTATATTTTGTGTCTGTGCCCATTTCTACCTCAACATGGCTGCTAGCAGGTGTTCTGGCCATAAACAGTTGTTGATCGATGTGTAGGGTTACCTAGTGTTTTGCATATTCGTTGATCAATGCTACTCTTCACTTAATGATGGCCAATTGTTTAGGCTTTAGCGTGACATGCACATGCTTGTTAATGAATCCCCATGACAGAAAAGACATCTGGTACACAGAAACCATCTAGAAACTGTTATTTTCTTTAAACGTTTTTAAAATGGGTTTTTACTGATGCATTTCTTAATATCTGCAATATATATATTTATTTATATCTGTTTGCTGGGGTAGTGCACTGATCTCAATGGACTTTTTGGAGGCACAGCCCAAGTGAATAGGATCACATAAGAAAAGAAGAAAACATTTTTATAGATACAAGGATATGTTAAAAAACAAACATATAAATATATATGTGGGTGTGTGTGTGTGTGTGTGTGTGTGTGTGTGTGTGTGTGTTTACAAATACAAGAATATGCTACAACATTTAGTTCAACAGTTTACAATGTCAAAACATGGATGAAAAAATACAATTATGCTTAGCAGAGCTTTATGGATAGGGTGCAGCCATAATAACTGAGATGGCTTACACTATAAGGACAGCAGCATGTCATATAAACAGGTATGAAGACATTAGCAGAGGCAAGTGAGAAGAGCTGCAGCAAAGGACACCATGGGGAGAAAACAGAGAAAAGGTAGGAGGAGCAGAAAGGAGAAAACGCATGAGAGAGACGTAAAAAGAAAAGGGAAGTAGAATAAATGAGAGACAACAAGCAGATGACACAATGAGGTAATAAGACAATAAAGGGTGAAGTATGGATAAAGGTGTGTGCAAGACCTGCAGGATTCATGTAATCTGGATGAGTATCACTTCATATTCATTTGCAAAGCCATAAAATATACCAAATGTGAACTATTTGGATTATCTTTATGCTTTAAAGCTGTAAAAGCTGTAAAATTATTAGTATTCTTAAGTAAAGAAACTTCCTCTTTTTACATCCTTACAGTTTACTTAGAATTTACATTATTTTCCTAACACTACATACTGTGGTCTAATTATTTCTCCTAAAACTGATCTGTTTTGTTTCTCTTTTTAGAGTTTACTACCTCTCTCATTTAGATACCAAGAAATTCATTTTTTTTTTACAAATGGATTGCAGAAATCATCTTAACTAAATTTCTGTGATTGATGGGGAAAACAACTGACAGATTTATCTTATGCAGGATTTAGCTATTCCTTGTGTAGAAAAACAAGTTCCCAGTTCTAAACAGATGCTTGCAGTTTCACTAGATATGCACAATGTCTGCTTTTAAATGAATAAGTATTAGAGACTCCTAAGCATTCCCTTCTGGAATTTGTTCTACTTTGCACATGATACTATGTTAATATTCAGCTTTAACATTGATTAACTACTTTTATTATCTAAGACTTTGTCAAGTATAATCCATATTTTTTCTCTTCTTGGCCATTTCTCTGTAGTCCTCCATTTGTATGATATGCACTGTTTATATGTTATTATTGCTTGATAAGAGAAGAATGCACTTTTCAGATAAAATGTATAAGTAGAGACATGAATGAATAAATTAATGAAAACATGGTACTAAAGAGTTGCTGCAACTGCATGGCAGTGTTACTTAAAGAGTGTATTACAGTTTGTGTGCATTTTATTATTGCTGGAATATAGTGCTATCTCTCTTAGAGAAATGTTGCTACAGTACTTAATACCCAGTAGGCTATGAAAAGCCAGTGACTCTGGATTTTGTAAGTAGCTTTTATTTTTTGCAGATTCTAGATACATGCTAAAGAGATATTCATTTGTACTGAACTAGCTGCACCATACATCCTGGTCTCATGTTAAGTTCTCTGTGCTTTCAACGATGAACATTTTGACGTGATCATTATTGTTAAATTTCTCCATTAAAGTGAAACCATTCACTATTGAGTGTAAAAAACTGTCAACAAATAATGCCAGGGAAGATATCTCTATCACATATTGCAATCACTACAGTCATTAAAAAAAAGAAAGAAAAACTTTACATGGGTTACAAAATAGTATCAGAGCCTTTAATTTGCAGAATCTAATAGGCATACAGTATATGAGTAATGAATGCCAGACAGCCAGAGACAAAATGATAGTGATATGACATTCTAAAAAAATATGCATGAAATCCATAAATAGGTCCACCAGTAGCAGTGCGTATTGTAATAACTTTGTGTATAGAAAAGCTTTTACTGCAGAGACCAAAAATCACCACTTAGACTGCTTTTAGTATAACAGCTGCCTTTTAATCTTAAGTCTGAATCATTATTAAAGCAGATTCCTATAACTGAAAATGAGGCACATAGAATTTCTGCTGTACTCAAAAGATTTCTGTTTGTCAGCGGAGTGCTTTACTTTGTAGAACAGATGACAAAAGTACCTGGAATAAAAGAAACTGCACAAGAGGCATTTCTTATTTCTCTAACGCCTTATCTTTCTTCAGTTGCTGTGCAAGGTCTACCTTCTAAGAGTTTTAAAAATGTGCCAGTTTTTGCATGGCTCCAAGGCATTTGAACTAAATAGTTCCGTATCATTATATTCACAAAAGACACCATTTTGTCTAATGGATGTGAGTGCAATCTATTTAAAAAACTGAAGGTTGGCAGGAAATATAATATTTTTGAAAAGACTTTTGCCTTTTCAGGTTGATTGTCAAAAAACTGCAAATCAATACTGATTTTCTTTCTGCGAAAGAGAAACAAATATTTATTTTCAATGCAATGCGCGTCAATTGTATGAAATACAAGATGAAACCCATTTCAGAAGCTTCTTGAGAAGCATACACTTTAGCAGACTTTTTTGAAGTATTTTCTCCCCACAGGATTACACTAATATCTAATTTGATTTTGTCTTGTCTTGCTGTTACATCCATCATAGCAAAGGCTTTCTCACTGCAATCAAACAACACTTTGGTTTCGTGACAGCAATGGACAAATTGACTGAATTAATAATGGAAAGAAAGTGTTCCTTTTCCCTCTTTGTTTTCTCTGTCCCTGTCTCTCTCTCTTTCTCATTTTCAATCTCCCAATCTCCCTGTTCTCTTGTTGAGAAACTATCTGTACGGACTAATCAGAAGGAAACTTTCAAGTTTCCACAGGCTAGGCTTTTCTGATAGCCACTCTCTCTTCAGAGAGAAGAGGAAAGACAAGAACAGATTAATGAAACAATCCAGCAGTATACAAATGCACGGCACACTGACACTTCCAATAAGGACTCTGGATGCCCAAATGTATTCGTAGCAGGTGGGTTGCTTTGTGTGACAGAAACTTCTCACATCAAACAAAAATAAATGTGAATGTTTCCTTGCCATTATACTGTTCTTTCAGACCTTTATTTTTCCACAGTGAATTATGTACCGTGAAATCATGGTAGTAGATACATTTTACAGGGGAATCTGTATGTGTGTGTGTGTGTGTGTGTGTGTGTGTGTGTGTGTGTGTGTGTGTGTGTGTGTGTGTGCGTGTGCATGCATGTGCGTGCGTGTGTGTGTTTGCGTATGCGTGCCTCTCTCTTTTTCGCTATTTATATAGCTAGATATATAAAATGTATCCATATCCATCCACAATCTCTTTTTCTCATTTTTGCACATAGGGTCATTGGGGCACTTCAACACATACACTCACACCAAAGAACAATTTAAATTGTCCAGTTCACCTATTGCATGCCTTGTAAAGTGGGCAGAAACTAGAACTCCTGGGGAAAACCCAGGAAAACACAGGGAGGACATGCAGACTCCATAGATATGGCATCCTAGATAGATAGATAGATAGATAGATAGATAGATAGATAGATAGATAGATAGATAGATAGATAGATAGATAAACTGCTGTTTGGTTGAATGACACTATCACTGGAAGGCAACCCAATGCACTGAATGATTGAAAGCCCATGTAGCTAAATTACCATTTGACTGAAATTCCATTTGGCTGAATGTAGTTAAACTACTCCTAGTACCTTGCAAGATAAAGCAGAAACAAAATATGTACAAATATATGAAGAAGCTTTATCTGGTGATTGGTGTTACCTAAATATAACTGCTGGTGGTGTACTTTCTATTTGTGCACTGACAGGAATTCTGTGTGCTGGTTTCTCTTTTTTCCATAGCTGTACAATCAAGAAGTTAGTATGTTTAAGTAAGGGGGTTTGGTGGTACATCGACAGGTATTCTGTGTGGTAGTTTCTCTTTTCTCCATAGCTGTACAGTCATGAAGTTAATATGTTTAAGTAAGGGGGTTTGGTGGTGCACCGACAGGTATTCGGTGGGGTAGTTTCTCTTTTCTCCATAGCTGTACAATCATGAAGTTAGTATGTTTAAGTAAGGGGGTTTGGTGGTGCACCGACAGGTATTATGTGGGGTAGTTTTTCTTTTCTCCATAGCTGTACAATGATGAAGTTAGTATGTTTAAGTAAGGGGATTTGGTGGTGCACCGACAGATATTCTGTGGGGTAGTTTTTCTTTTCTCCATAGCTGTACAATGATGAGGTTAGTATGTTTAAGTAAGGGGGTTTAGTGGTGCACTGACAGATATTCTGTGGGGTAGTTTTTCTTTTCTCCATAGCTGTACAATGATGAAGTTAGTATGTTTAAGTAAAGGGTTTGATGGTGCACTGCCACTCTGTAAAAAACTTTTTTGGAAACACTTTTATTTGAGTGATTTTCACTGCATGGTGTTTCACTTATTTGGAATTCAAATAAAAGGTGTTTCATTGAAATGGACTTCAATGCACATGAATTCAGTCATTTGTGCTTTAACAGAATTGAGTTTTCTTATAGATTTACAACTAATATTGCAGTTTGCGTTATCACCGTGTGTTGCATTCTGCAAGGTAGTCGTGCACCTTTAGTATCATTTCCCATTTTCCTTCTGTAGTGTGACTGCAGAGTTGTTATACATAGGAGATGGGCATAGTTGACAAGGCCACCCACATGAGGGATATGGGGAGGCTTTCACCTCTAGAAAATGAAGAAATAAATAAATAAAAGAACCCCCCGAATTTACTATTCCTCCGTGCAAGACTAGCTTAGTTCTGCATGGAGGCGGCCCTGTAGGAGCAGGATGGCAGCACACCATGCATAATAATGAGGCGCACTGCCTGAGCTCCTAGGCTACACAGAGCGTGTAAGAGTGTAGGGGGTGTGTCTGAGAGCAGAGCTCTCAGAATAAACATGCCCCCGCAATGAAGAACAGCAGAAAGGGGTATGAAATGAGTGATACTGCTCACAGGTGACGGCATATCCCCACCAACAGTCCCCCTTGTGTACAATAGCAAGAGTATGCATAAATAAAATGAAGAAACCTTTAATTCTTTTTTTAAAAAATCCGATTAAAACTAACTGTAGGTGCGCGAGTCTGACCATCGCTTAACTACGGTTAATACATCTTAAATGGCTGAAGAGGGTAACAAGGAAGATATATACAAATGAAGCAAAATAGTAGTAGTGTAGTGGGCAGAGCAACAGTACATTCCATTTTCCATGGCAAAGCACATTATGAGTAATATTTATGTTGTATAACCCACTAAATAACATATTTTCATGAATTGAAGTACTGCAGTAAATGCACATGTGAAAAAGGCACTAGTAAGCAGGTTTAAGCACAAATAAGCAGTAGTAAGCATATTTAAGCACTAGTAAGCAGGCTTAAGCCCATTTGTGCAGCTGTAAGCAATGCCTACAATGGTTAAGCAATTTTAAAGCTAACTTTCTATAAGCAGATGTAACAGCAGGTTAGCAGTGCTTACCATCTCGCAAACTCAGTTACAACTGCTCAAAAGTGCCTTAATCGCTCTGTACCAACAGCCCTTGTTTCTGCCATCAGTAAAATAAACAACCATACAGGTCTCGAACCAAGAACCCTATACACCATAATCACAGCTGTTAACCACCAAGCCATCACAGAAGTGCGGCAGAATGAGGTATCAGCAAACAAGTCCTCACCATAGTAAAACCAAACTGATCCTGTGACAGGAATCAGTCATATGTTCCATAACCCACTAGATAACATAAATATATGAACTGGAGTACAGCAGTAAGCCCAGAAGTGAGGTGTAATTGTAATAGAGTGTTGAAGTCCCCAATAAAACACAAGGATCCCATAGATTGTATGTATACATTAATCATGGCTACCAAGCAGCTATATAAGATGTAATGAATAAGAAATCAATGCCAAAAGAAAAAATAATGCAAAGTCTAATGTAAGCAATGCTAAGCATTGCACAGGCCGGCTTAGGAGGTGTAAGCAATGTGTAGGCCAGCTAACTCAATGTGCCCAGTGTTATACCCCTTTAAACAATGCCAACCTTCTTTAAGCAGGTTTGCTCATAGTTTAGCCTTTTCAAAACCAGACAATCATGGAAAAGTGCGGGAAATCGGCCCTACTTAAACCCAAGAGGCAGGAATGCATCTCATAACTGGTTGTAGCTTCCCCTTGCAGGCTCTATAGCAGTAAGAAGAGAAGATGTGCACTTGCGGTCACAGTGCTGGTGCATCCAGGAGTCCAAGGTCATGGCAGGACTCCTAGTTAAAGACCATGCTCAGGGACTGCTGCAGGGCCAGTACCAGGGCTCCCAATATAAGGTAGAGGCCTGGGACCATCTCGCTCATGACCTCACCAGTGCCACTGGCATACCCCGAACTGGTAAGCAGGTCAGGCACCACTATGCCAAACTGAAATGGCATAAGGGGGACCTCTTGGAGGAGTTGTTCCAGGAGGATAGAATGGCAGGGGTGTTCCAGTTATGTGTAAGCATCACTCCAGTATGTGTGTAATACTTGCCAGCTCAGGTATATCATAGATAGGTATGGCTAAATATTCCTCTTATGTCCCCTACAGCTGCAATGGAGCGGGCCTCGAACCAGGAGGCCCACATCAGTCACCTGGTGAGGTTGCGATGTGAGGCAGGTCAGTAATACTCATGCATTTACTGTCATAGGAAATAAAAATAAAAGTATTAGTAAATTAATTGCTTGTATAAAACCTGTATTGTTCAAGGCAAGTACAGCATGCACTAAAGAATATGGCAGAAAGAATCTCATATTGTTTGTAAGTCAATAAAAGTGTAATAGCCTGACAAAACAGGTCTAACTGCTGGACTGCATGCATATATCGTGGTATAATACAGTAATGTAGATATGCAATCATGTAATAGTACTGTAGTATTAATCACTGTTACCCACACTGTTCACCATAAATTGAATGTGTAGGAATGCCTGTATAAGACAGGTGTAGTCCCCAGAGGCCATTTAGTACAACTGAGAGACACATAGAAAGTAAACAGGGAAAATGCAGACCACAAAATCTGAATAGCACATGCAACTGAGATGTAAACTGTGGCTATTTTAGCACACACAGCCATGGTTCGAATCCTGCCAGTGGCAGTAGTCTGCATACCAAATCATACTCCACAACTGTACAGATATGTCCAGAATTTCTAGTAAAGTGGCCCATATCTGTTGCCTATCAACCTGTCCCCCTGGGAAATTAGTGGGATGATCCCAGATGTATAGGCAGCAAATAGGAAATACAACTGATTGACACACAGCTATGAGAACAAAGCTGGTACACTAGCAACTCCTCAATACCTTATGTGACTAAGAAGCCATGTATGTCCCATTTACACCCCAACTTGTCAAGCTGTGGTCAGAGTGTGCACAGTAACAGAGTTAGATGTTCATAGGTTCATAGGTAGGTACTAGGCTATTGGCCCTGGGGCCTATACAAGCCCAACCAAAAAGGTACTCTGGCTTTTGCCACTCAAGAAAATCATTTTCCTGTGCCACTGTCGAGCATAGCCAAAGAGGTGATCCCCGAGGTGAAATTCCTATTTCCCATCAAATCATCAAGATTTTTTTTGAAGAGTGCTAATTAGGAGTTTTGTTTGATATATGTGCATAATAGTAATGTGGAATCTGGTACTGTGTGTGGGGACATTCAGGTAGTGCTAATAAACATTCCCCCCACAGGTCGGTCAGATACAAACACTGTGCCCAGAAATACAAGAATGATATGCAGTTGCTCTGAATAATGACATATTACACATCACTGTTGCCCACACTATCCAACAACATATAACTGTCTAGGAAATCTGTATATGAGTGTTGTAATACAAGGTCAGAATGCAAAAGCACAGGGGATTAATAAGCCAGAAAGCAGATAGGAGATATACAGCAATATCTATATAGCAGACACAACTGTGATGGACAGTGTTTAAGTTGTAGCAGACACAACCATGGTCTGAATCCTGGGAGTGGAATTAGGTTGCATACAGATTCATACCCCACAACTGTACAGATGAGGCCAGAATGTCCAGTACATGTGCCCATATCTGCTGCCTGTCCCCCTGTCCCCCTAGTAAGTCTGTGTGATGATCCCAGATGTTTAGCCAGCAAACAGGGAATACACGTGATTGTCAAACATCATGAGAACACACCTGTCACTGTAACAACCCACAAAACTGTTAGGAGAGTAATATTTCAAAGTATGTCCTATCTACACTCCCGTGTTCTCAAGCTGTGACCAGAGAGTGTACAGTAACAGAGTGAGAGGTATGTGCATAATACTAATGTGGAATCTGGAACTTTGTGTGGCAACAGTCAGGTAGTGCCAACAAACATTGCTCCCACAGGCACGTTGGATACAAACACTGTGCTGAGAAATACAGACCATTATAACCTGTACTGGTACTGTTCACTCTGGTATTGTAGGGAATTGTGAGTGTTGCAATTTCTCTGAATAATAACGTATCACTGATCACTGTCAACCACACTGTGCTACATAATATAACTGTGTAGGAAAGCATGTATATGTGTGGGTCAGGTCACTAAAGGTGGAAGAGGGCAATATTCTAGATATGTCCCTGCACACCAGCATATAGTCAACACATGGCCAGAGTCTGTGGAAAAAGAGTTGGATAGCTATGTGCAAAACAACAACCCAGAATCCGGGAGTATGTGTACAAACAGTTAGTTAGTGTTAACAAACATTCCCTCCACAGGTATACCAGATAGGAGGTGCATACTGCAAGTAAAACCGGTTCATGCGTAATGATGATGACAGCCATATCACTGTCCAAACTAAGGCTATAGGGTAGTGTAGTAAGACTTGTAAGGTACAGATAACAGCATTGACTAGGAAAGTAATGTGGACTACAGAAATATACTAGTTGTTAATTGACATCTTTCTCTCCCCCACCATATCTCCACAATAATCAACATATCCACCCCAACTGGTATATAATGACTCTGATAATGTCCAATTGTTTGATAAATATTTTGATGGTTCCCATGCGTGTGCTATATTGAATTATTCCAACATTGGTGGCATGGTGCCATTAATGTAACTGCATGCTGTTCTTATTACCACTGTGATATATATATATATATATATATATATATATATATATATATATATATATATATATATATATATATATATATATATATATATACGTGTGTTCTGTTGGCTATGCAACTGTTCCGTATCTGGTGTCTGGGTTAATTGGAATATCTATGCATGCTGTTATATCTAACCCTGGAATGTGTTGACTATTACTAACCCACAAATGATGAAATCTAAACACTATAGCACGCTTTTGAAGGCTGGTCCCAGCAGATCCACCGGTCCCACCTCAGCTGGTCGTGGCACTGGGCACCAGCATATCTGGGGCCCAACCCGGGATCTCCTTGTCCATTGGTTCTGCACCAGCTTCAGGTGGAACTGCCTCAGGGGATGGGGCTCGCCCCCCCAAGAGTTGGCACAGACAGGCACCTGTCTCCTGTTGCCAGGTCGGGGTCATGGTGCATAGAGTGATCAATGAGCAGTTCAGTGATCTTCTACATCAGCTCGAGGGCAGTGTGTCATGATTAGAGAGTCAGCCTGGCTCTGCGACTCAGTCCCAGCACAGCCACCTTTGGGGATGTGAAGGTGCAGTGGTGACTGCCCATTGATGGAGACCTCAGTCCCACTGTTACCACTAGGGGTTTTGTGGGCTTCAGGTACCCCAACACCCCTCCCCATTAAGGTGTTTACCCCCACATGTGTCATATACCAGCCCTGTATGTGTCCTGTTTGTCTTGTCTGTTAACCTACATAACCTACCTCCCCAAATATACCTACTACCCCTCCCCAACATCCCACTCTCACCTGAAAAAAAAAAGAGCAATCTGTTCCCACAAAAAAAATCTCGTCCCATACATCGCTATCCATTTCGCACATGTGCCCACTGAACACATGTAATAAGGTCTAATTGGAATCATAACTTATTATTGTTGTCCTCACCCATCTCCCAGGGGTTTGAGTGTCCAAATCTACCTCCAAATTCAGTGTATATGCCCAGCTGTTACTGTAGAAGAAATGGGCAGCGTTGGACTTTCCCTACACCGTTCCTGCACATCCCTGGCTATTTTCCCTACTGTCTTTACCTCTTTGTGGCCCTTTTTTCACCACTTTCCTATCAACCCCTGTTTCTTTTCTTTTAAAGAAATTAGCACTGGGGTAAGTGGGAGTAAGCACTTTTAAGCAGCAGCAAGCTGGTTTAAGCCTGTTTGTGCAGGGGTAAGCAATGCCTACACTAGTTAAGCAAATTAGAAGCTAACTGAGTATCAGCAACTGTATCCGGAAGTTAGCAGTGCTTACCTCCATGCAAACCTGCTTACAACTGCCTTAAAGGGCCTTAATCACTCTGTATCCAACGGCCTGTGATCTGTCCAGCAACAAAATAAACAGCCTCTGCAAGGCTCAAACTCAGGACCATGCACACCATAGCCAAAGTGATTTTTCCCTAGGCCATGTCAGATACACACAACCAGATGTTTTCAAAAACAAATCACCCATCCCAGTCATTCAACAGTACAGAGAATATATTCCAACATTTAGATGTATGTTGTGTGTGTGTGTGTGTAAATATATTAATATCTAAACAGATACAACATATCTATGTATGTATATATGGTTCTACCTCACATAAACGAAACACCAAAACACCGACAACGCAATCACCGAAACCACATAACCGACAGTACAAAAAAACGAAATTCCACATGCCCGACAACGAAATAACCGATGGTACACAAACACGAAACCTCATACACTTCACACACCACAATCAACAAACAAAACACATTCCCCGTCCAAAAACCACATACACAACACAAGCACACCAAAATCCCTACAAACCCACACTAAACCTCACATACACAACTACCTACAACCCTAACCCAAACCCTAACCCTAAGGTCCGTCACTACCGCACACTTACCTGACCCGCTCCCTAACCCTAACTCACTTATCCCGCCCCTAACCCAAACACAATCACTACCGCACACTTACCTGACCCGCTCCCTAACCCTAACTCACTTATCCCGCCCCTAACCCAAACACAATCACTACCGCACACTTACCTGACCCACTCCCCAATCCTAACTCACTTAACCCACCCCTATCCACACTTACCTTACTCGCACCCTAATGTCCGTCACTACCGCATACTTACACAGTCTTTTCCCATTTCGGCATCCTCGGCGTCGGTGCTTTCATCCGTCGGGTCAGTCTTCTGCTTGTCGATCTTCTAGGTCCCGTCGCGTCGGTCTTCTGCGCTGTCGATCTTCTGGGGCTCGCGATTTCCTTGTCGATGTTCCGGCGTGTCGTTGAAGTGAGGTAGAACCGTAATATATACATACATATATATATATATATATATATATATATATATATATATATATATATATGTGTATGAATATATATACATGCGCATGCCTACATCTATAGATATGTATGTGTACACCTATATGTCTAAATATAAAAGGTAGGTTTTTTTTATATATATATATATATATATATGTCAGCAGCTATATATATATATATATATATATATATATATATATATATATATATATAGATATATATATATATATATATATATATATGTATATATGTAACTACACATACACACACAGAGATATGCACAGTAAGTTACATATGTAATACATGCACGTAATATGGAACAGCCACTATTCCTACAGTTACCACCTTACCAACTGGAGACTGTATGAGCCACCCATACAAATGACATTTATTGTCTGCAGCATATACCCACAGAGATATCAAAGGACAGATGTGCATAAATGGGAAAGCTTTATTTGTCTACTATTACAGTTGTATATGCCAAGTCATATTGCTGTTTAGACACGGACATCCATATAAACTGAGTAATGCAACTGTGAAACAGTTATACTAATACAGTAGTGTGGAAAAGTTAACAAATGTTACTGTCCAGGCCAAGGTCATCAAGTAGTACAATAGTAAAGATAGACTGGGCCACAGGATACCAAACAATCAACGGTAAGTAATGCAGGTCTATAGTTCACCAGCTTCTATCTACACTCTGTAGACAATCCCTAGGGGGTAATGACCTCAGTTGACACATTGGGATGCAACTGTTACATAACAAGTCACAACTGACACCATCACAAACACACTGACAAACAGAACAGTCTGTATGGCAGGTGGCAGTAGGCCTGCATTTAACCAGGATGGATTCTATGGTAATGTACATCCATATACCTTAAGGCAGCTCACCCCTGATGGTCTTCAGGAATTTGGGCTTTCAGGATTTTGTAGCACTCCAATATACATATATGTATGTATATATATACATATATATATATATATATATATATATATATATATATATATATATATATATATATATATATGTATACATACATAGATATATGTATATGTATATATAGATTTATGTATATATAGTTATATATGTATGCACATCCTATGTGTACAGATATGCCTAGTTATGTTGGAATATATGTAGATATCAATAACTATATGTGCATACATATCTATTCTGATATACCTACTACTGTCAAAATATATGTAGATATCCATACGTATATGTGCATATATATCTCTATCTGTATATGTGTAGACATATATTGCTCTGTATATGTATATATCTGGGTATTTATTTGTATATCTTTGTACATATACATATCCATCTATGTATGTCAATGTGTATATCTGTATATCTATATAGATATCTGGATAAGTATATGAACATATTTTATCCCATTGCTCTGTCTGACATACATGATTGTTATGGTGGCCAGGTAGCAGTACATCTGGCAAGTAACTGAACATTACATCTCACTGTGTAAGTACACTAAGCTGCTAGGCATGTAACAAAGCACTGTGCAGGCTACAGGCAGACCGGCTCAAAACTAGCCTACATTTCCTATAGGGGAATTCACATGCACCTGCACATAGATAGCAGGCTCTACAGGCATGCCACCGCACAGAGTAACATACACCTGTGTGTAAGTGCATCACCACAACCAATATGAAGACAACCACAGCTCCATATGGCATGCTAGCGTATTATTGCAATATATGAACTATCTGTTCAACACCAACCTCATATGTACCACACACACACACTAACCCTACATATACTGGGCCGCTACACAGTGTGGCCTTCTGCCTGTCTGTGGTATGGGACATGTGCGTGTATGGCCCTACAAACATGTAAGCCGATAGGGTAACATACAGTGGAACAGCATGTAACATCAGATAGAACAGGACCAAGAACAATGACATCTACCACAGTCTGTACACAGGCCAAAGTACATATTAACAATAAACACACTGCTGACAATCACCATAAGTACACAGACCTCAGTACTGTATACACAACCACTGAATCTCCAGGTTATGTCATCAAATATAACCCCCTACTATACATTACATGTGTAGCAGTCTGATATCTCACTGGCTTGTTATCAAATATGATGTCACTAATTATGGTGTACAGTATATTTGCACCCCTTACTGCATGACATATGTACAAAGGTTGTCATGGTTGTGGCTGTAGGCACATACATAGGGCCAATAGTGACATATTGCTGTGATAACCTCATAGATGTACTGTTGTAACAGGGTTTGTTGCACCATACACTACCTTCTGCAGTTCACAGATAGGTGCTCTGTGGGTAACACATGAAACAAAAAGCACCACACGCTGCCCAGTCTGCAGATGACCCTACAGATGGGGTTTCCTCATAAAAATAGCACTGACATGGCAATTATTAAAAACATGTAGGACAGCCATATCCACACACGCCCTGTTAAACCATTACTCCAAATGCAGTATAGCAGCACTTACAGTCTATAGTCAGGTCAGGCACATCCCCCTAATGTGTGTTGGCCTGTTTCCACAGTGTTTGTTGTTAGAGGTAAATCCCAATCCATCTGAGCTGCTGTTTGCCAGACAACAGGTCAAGCTCCTGCTCACAGTGAATGAAAGGCGCAACACCAACATGATGTTCCTAGATATTGGTGTGTGTTTCCATGCAATTGGCTATGGGAATATTACCACAGCTGTTCCACATGCAATCAGCTAGAGGCGGGCTGCAATTCGTGCAGAGACCATCAGCTGATCCTGACCATCACTTAAAACACACTTGCTGTTGCCCAAGCAAAGCAGGTGTAAGTCTCCACATCCACCAAAGAGGGAGTATGAGAGGCAGATACAGGCACAGAAAAGCTAGGGAGGGGTGGGAGAGGAAAATCTACACATGTTTGTGTCACACACCTATCAGTACAAAGAATCAAACCCCTGATGACTATGTAGTGCTATCACATGTCCATGCAGTTATTGGATGCACCACATGGGTTACCTGTTGGGGAGTCCCCAGAATGTATATGCGATAGTGAGTGACATCTGCAATAGGGATACGGTAGCTATGTGGTAGGTGTTGTACACATGTCTGCCTGCAAGAACAGGTGT
Source organism: Protopterus annectens (assembly GCF_019279795.1). Taxonomy (NCBI): domain Eukaryota; kingdom Metazoa; phylum Chordata; order Ceratodontiformes; family Protopteridae; genus Protopterus; species Protopterus annectens. Next base: position 554,969,511 of record NC_056744.1, on the reverse strand, counting down.
CAGTGTCAACAAACACACACTCTCACAGGGACACACACACATTGCCACACTTGACAGGCCCAGGAATACAACTCAGCACTAGTGGGATTGCCACAGCACAGTACTGTGCAGGCATCACATGCACCACAGGGGTCATACAGAGGTTATATGTGCAAAGGGTATGTGGTAGTGTCTGACATCAGACAGCATGCTTCCGTATGCCAATGGGGGTTGTAGTGAGTGTGAATGTGGTTATATGCCTCATACGCCACACACACACAGACACAGGTGCCAGTACTGACATGCATGTGTGCACTGCTTCACGGGTGTGTTGTGGTTGACAGTGCCAGATGGCTATACAAGGCTAGGAGATGGGTATAGCTTGGCATCAGGCTACATGACAATGGTCTACATTGTGGCTCAGGGGTGTAGTGTTTGGAGATGCCCACACAGGTGGGTATTGTATTCACCATCCAGTCACCTGGGTGACTATTGCGTGTGGCCAATGCTGTGCATTGCTTACCATGTATGTGTTCCTTTATCCATGATATGGACAGTGTCTGGGATGTGCACACCTCCCACATGCATGGTTGTACAGTGACATGTGGTACTGTATCTGGGGTGTCTGGCTCATGTTGTGTATACAGCTCGTTATCGTCAGATGTGCCAGTCCTGGCCTCATGTGGTGAGAACTGTTCATGGACAGTAGGTTGGTCCTGCACCTACATTGTTAGCATGATACCGGTATTCCCTGATGTCAGTGGCATCTGTCCATACAGGGCTTGTGTTTCAGGCATGTTATGTCCCTTGTGGGTCACATTTGATGGCACCACATGTGTTGCAGGTGTCCAGTGGGGAACATGTGGGAGGTGCACTGTCAGCATGTACATGCCTATTGGACTGATGGACAGGGTGCCGTGCCCTCTGTAGCCCACTGCAATCACAGCATGGTTACTATCAGTGGGCAATATGCAGGGTACTACCACCATAGTGGCTGTTGCCTAGGCAAGTGTGTGTGTGTGTGTGTGTGTGTGTGTGTGTGTGTGTGTGTGTGTGTGTGTGTGTGTGTGTGTGTATGAGACATGGGTTGAGAGTGTACCCTGGGTAATACAAGGGTTAAACACAAAGAAAGTGGTCTCTGTGCCAAACCACAAACAAGTAAATGAAAAAAGGCACATAAGACAACCATAGCAACGTTATTTGTGTGAAGTCTACCTTCTGTGGTTTGTGCAATAAACGTTTTCATATATTATAGCTAGAACACTTGTGCCTTTTTTCATTTACTAATACAAGGGTTGCTAATGTTGTTCAGCTTGCACTGATGTTACATTTAGGGGTATGGATTTGCACACCAGCCTCTTGGCTATTTCACATCTGTTATGCCTGTAGTGTGAACATTGTGATATATACTTGGCCCACCATATAAGAAGTTAGCAAAACCCTCTCCACATTGAGTCCTGTTATTGCACACTCACATCCACCACCACACAGGATACGAATGACAAACACAGACACACACACACCTCTGTCATGTCTGGGATTAGAAATCCTACCTAACTAGTATATTACACTATAGCACTACGCCATTATAGGACACACCATGGAGATTACTGGACTTCTCTTTCCTCAAAGGTGTATTTCACAGTGAATGACATCAGCAGGATTGCCAAAGTAGGGCATTTGAATTGTAGGGAGTGTGACTAGCCTAAAATGCATTGCTCCCTACACAAATATAGACACTCACACAAAGCATCCACAACTGCCATGTGTGGGGATAGAACCCCTACCAGAGGTCTATATCACACTACAGCATGATGCTGTTATAGGACGCACCATGTAGATTACTGGAGTGCCCCTACTCCAAAGGTGTATTTCCCAGTGAATGACATCAGCAGGATTGCCAAAGTAGGGCATTTGAATTGTAGTGAGTGTGAGTAGCCTAAAATGCGTTGCTCTCTACACACACACACACACACACACACACACACACACACACACACACACACACACACACACACACACACACACACACACACACACACTTGCCAAGTACAGGATTAGAACTCCTACCTAAGTATTCTGTCACACTTCAGCAGTATGCAGTTATAGGACATGCTATGAAGGTTACTGGGCTACAATCTTCCCAGGGTGTATTTCTAGGTGGATGACATCAGCAGCCTTGCCAAAGTACAGCATTTAAATTGTAGGGGGTGTGACTACCCTAAAAAGCATTGCTCTCTACACAGACAGTCACACACACTTGCCAAGTCTGGGATGAGAACTCCTACCTAACAAATTTATCACACTACAGTAGTATGCAGTTATTGGATGCTCTATGAAGATTATTGGGCTACAACTCTCCCAAAGGTGTATGTCAAGGTAGATGACCTCAGCAGGCATGTCATAGTAGGGCTATGGGGAGGGCAGTGTGTGGCCATGGGCCATAGCCCATTTATCTAGGGTTTGACACCCCACATGCAGACGCACACAAGGTCATATATCACAGGTACATGTATACAGCTGCTAGATGACTACTTCCTTGTACAGTCATGTGGCACTGCTAGCAGATGCACCACATAGTCTGTACTGCTGATTGATACCGGTGGCTAGTATCTACAGTGAGTGACATCTGAACATCATGAGGTTGTGGCCCTTTGGCTGTGTGCTTTTTGGGACAGGCCTAGATGGCTCCTTGTCACAGTCACCCTCTTCCACACATCTATGTACTTCTACCTTTGGCTTATTATAGTGTGTTGTCCTTAGATATATGTCTGTATTCCTATCCGCTGTGTGTGCAAAGCATGTGTGGTGCATGCTAAGGAGTGTCTGGACTAACATCTGCGACTGCCAGATATGTCTGGTCCACTGGTGTTTGCATACATGCCCTTCATGTGTTTAAGTGTGTGAGCATGCTCAGTATGACCTTTCAGTATGTGGTTGACTGATATTGCCTTCATTCCTCAAAGTGTGTCAGCATGCCCAGTATGCCCATCTGTACTGACTGCATGGAATGAGTCCAGGTAGTTTGTACTTCAGTTCTGACCTTTGTGTTGTACACTTACAGGTAGCATACTGTTTCTGCAGGGTATCCGTCGATCATTTGGCATTGACTGTTACTACATTTCTACATAGGATGGGGGGGCACACCTGAGTCTTTCTACATTTCCACACAGGATTGGGGGGCACACCTGACTGTTATTACATTATTATGTAGGATGGCATGGGGAGGCAATCCTGACACTTGTACACATTTACTATGACTGTACTGGTATGTTAGGTACTCCATTTTATTCTGTATTCTTACCTATCATGCTTACTAGAAGCATACCAGTGTACTACAGATCATAACTTTGATTTACCTACGTATTAGTTTCTGACTTCCTATCCTTCAGAACTGATGTGCCACTGCCTGACCTGCTGTAGTCTGTACGTGTAGGCCTGGGGAGGAAGTTACCCATAAGCATCATTCAGAGGTCATATCACAGCCTTTGTTTGTGTTTGTTTACACATGTCCTGCTGGCTGTGACTAATGTTGGGTATGTGACCCCCCCGACTGGCATGTGTGAGTCACTTACCTTGTGGGTGTCTCAGTATTGAGGGTGGTGCAGCAGGGTGGCCTATGTCAGATGTACATGGTACACTCCCTACACATGGTTGAGCACAGGTAGTGTAATGTCTGACATCCCTTTTACTGTATGTGAGAGTCAGAGAGGGGTGTTATCCCTGAGTCCCTCCTGTGTCTGTGTATGTGCTATGCGTTGCCTCTTTGCCAAGGCCAGGGCATACTGGGCACACCTCCTTCTGCCTACTGGGCAGGCTCAGGTTGTTCCTCCTCCAAGTCACTCTGTGCCTGTGTAGGCCTTGGCAATGGTGGGGAGCTGTGTGGCCCTGCCCCGTGCTGTTCCTGCTGCAGCTATTTCTACAGGATCATATTGTGTAGCATGGCACATACGAAGACAATTTGGGTACATGTAGCTGGTGAGTACAGCAAGGCTCCACTGGATGTGTCCAAGCATCAGAACCATGACTTGAGCATCCCAAACACATGCTCTACTATAATTCGGGTCTGTGCGTGTGCCTCATTATGGAGTTCTTGTTCGGGTGTGTGTGCATTTCTGATGGGTGTCAATAGCCATGGCTCCAGTGCATATCCAGCATCCCCCACTAGGTGACCGTCAGAGATGCTCCCATTGGCAAATCTGTGGTACAGCCACATCAGATCTCAGATGTGGGAATCATGATAACTTCCTGGGCAGCCAGCACATACATTTATTATTATGCCCTGAGCATCGCACACAACCTGGCAGTTGATGGAGGGGAAGCCCTTGCAGTTGATGTAGACCCTACCCTGCTCACCGGTTGGTGCTTTGATGCATATGTGCGTGCAGTCTATAGCACCCACTACCTCAGGGTATTCTTCTATTTGATGGAACAGTTGCATACTGCTGCCCAGCACCTCATGGGCTTTGGGGAAATATACGTGCTCACCGACATGTGCTGACATGGCATCCAAAAACTGGTGGAGTACCCTGGATGCTGGTGCCTGTGAGATCCCCATCATATCCCCAGTTGGCCTATGGAAGGTACCTGTAGCTAGTATTCTTAGGCCTACACATACCTTGGTATCCACTGGGAATGGGTTCCCCTCTGTCAGTTCTGTGTGTGAGGCATGGCCGGCACAGTTCAACAATTTGCTGTAGGAGGTCCCTGTCCACCCTATAGCACTCCACTATCTCCAGCTCATGTAGCCCCTGGTAGGTTGCCCTGGGTCTGTAGACTCTTCTCTGTCTCCTCACTGTGGGTTGGTTGATAGCATTCACATCCTCACCACCCTCAGCCTCTTCCACAAGTTGTTGTATGATAGCTATTGTCACTCCTATCATTTTGCTGTTGTGTGTGTTAAACATTCACTGCTTGTTTACACCAGCGGTGTAGAGTGTGGGAAAATCCAGAGGGAAAGGTGTTTGCTTAGTTTATAGTAGTGTTCTGGGCTGAGCTGGTCTGCTGCCTGTGTAATTGGTTGATTCTGATACATTTTACATGCCAGCTATGCTAGTTCTCCTTGATTACCTTCCTACTGCTGTTTTCCCTTCCCATTGCCTTCCTATTTAAGCCCGGGGGGTGCGCCGTGCAAACAGAGTGGTCAAATGTGCACAGAGCTATTTCCTGGTTTAACTTTCTTTTTCTTCCTTTCAAATCCGTTGCACAGCACGCACACCCGCTTAGGCAATGTAAAGAGTGCTAGGCAGGTTTAGATACACCCCCTAGCTTAGCTGTGCTAAGCTAGGCACAAACCCGAGCCACAGGGCTCCAATACGCTTACAGTATGCCTGGCACACACCCCCATGATGTCAGCTAACTCCTAGGCTTGCACCAAGCTATTCATACTCTTACACTGTTGGGACCTGACTAGCATGCTGGGGAAAACTGGAATTCACTATTATTCTCCTCATTTGCATAGGACTGCATACTAATGTATAGTTACATGTCTCACACTGAGGCTCCCCCCTTAGCAACCACTACTAACTGGCCATGTTGTCTTCTGCCTACCATTGACTTGCATGGCAGAATAATGATTTTAGTTAGAATGCTTAATTTAGGTTTATTTTGTTATTTTCCCCCAATCCCATTTGTGCACAGCTGCCCTACACTTAAACAGCCGAGATCGGATAAAAAAATAAAAGTAGATTTTTTTAAATTTTGGCTGTTTGCAATACCAGTGTCCTTATACTTGGCCATTGGCATGTTTCCTAGATGATATGCAGCCTTTATTTGGAGCTATCACAGCTCCGTTTTGGATTTTGCAGAAATGTACTCAGTTACTAACTGAGTAAATTTCTGCAGATTGCACTAGTCCTGCACAGCTGGTTGCAAGCTTCCTAGATTGCAAACTCACCTCATTTGCATGGATTTCTCCTGAAAATGGGGTGATTTGCATACAGGGGCTTAGTCCGTGCAGGACTAGTGCAGGAGCACTTGTGCATGCCCCTGCTAGCTGTTCTTGGATCGCACGGCAGACATATTGCCTGCTACGTCTCCTGCACTGATCTTGCATGTCGTGCAAGGCATAGAAAATCCAGGGGAAATTCTTTCATTTTCCCTTTTTTTAGTTATGCTAGTCTAAACAAGGCTTTTATAAGGTCACTTTTGTTTTAATCATTTGTGTTTAGATATCTTGTATTTCGATTGAATGACTTAGACACTTTATAAATATGCATGTGTGTGTCTGTATGTGTATTTATCTCTCTCTCTCTCTCTCTCTCTATATATATATATATATATATATATATATATATATATATAAAAATATAGACATAGTATACATAGCGAGACAGCAACACACGCACACACACACACACACACACACACACACACACACACACACACACACACACACACATATATATATATATATATATATATATATATATACATACACATATATGTAGATACAGGCACACCATTTGTACTCACATACAAAACACTTCACTCAAACATTCATCAAGCTATGTAGTTAATGTGTATTATTTGGTTTTCAAATGTTTGTGTGCATCATTCAGCTTTTCAACAATTTTAATGTAGGTTCTCACTACCAAGTCCTTTTTAGATGCTCTGTTGACCTGCAATGACTGAAGGGCAATTCAGAGTCAAGAAGATAGGCCTGGCAGGCTGCAATCCTATTTTTTTTTGAAAAATTCACATTTCTATTTAGGTTTTTATTTCTAAGGCACTTGAACAGAGCCTGTGCATGTGTACATATGTTCATGTGTCCATTTTATGTAATTTTAGATTACATTATGTTGTATTACGCAATATTACATTATGTTAACTTATCTTATGTTATGCTGGTGAAAATGTACAAAAATGATAAAAAGCACAACTGAAAGACACCATTAGATGAAAGCCCATTCCAGGTCAATATGCCGGTCACAGGAAAATATATAATTAATGAGCAACAATTTCCTGAAGAAGAGTTTAAGAGTAACATCCCACAACTAGTATAAAATGAATGCTATACCATGACCTTGGAAATAAACATGAACAAAGGCAATCAAAGGACATTGGATTGTTAATAATTTTGCTTAAATTTAGCTTGAATTTGTGTTAGCATAGTTTGCTGTTCATATCTGCATGGTATCAGAAACCTGTCTGAAATCTTCTATTTTCAATCATTAATTTCAAGTCGCTTGTTAAAACCTACTGTGAGCTAATAGGCTGCAGGAAAAGATCAGATGAGTAACTTTAGCATGTAAATATCTCACTTTGGGCCTCAGAATTCCCACTTTATTTCCTTTCTTCAGAAGGATAAGAGGAGAGACTTTTCATCCAGATTGTATTCTAAGGTGGAAATAAATGAATCCCTGGGTGTCTATCTCAAGCACCCCAGTTCTGATAGTCTGTCTATATGTACCTCTTTGATTACTCAGAACATCAAGTATTAGGTAATAATAGCAATGTTGCTGTTTTGTAATTTTTGACTAAGCATATCCACTCAAACCATGAACCTTTGCCAATGAACTTCTTTGCAAAAAACAATTGATTTAAGCACTAGTGGACAGAGCAGTGCCCTGATCTTGCACTTGTTGCTAATGTCGTATTTGTCTCCATTATTTATCACAATTCAATATGATTTATCTCTAGAGTTAAACCAGTAAGAGGTACACCTCATGTTATCACATTTAATCAAAATAACAATAGGACATCCAGGTTCTTTTGTTGACTGAACCTGCAAACACACACTGGGCTTCTTATATGTTCCTGTAATCATAGAATGGACACATATAACTGGTGCCCTCACTACTAAGTATGCACTTGCCTATTTTAAAGTGTTTTGCAGTCCTGGATACATATGCACCTGAAAGAACACTAAGAGTTCAGGAGTACTCAGTGGTCCTGTACAAACCTGTTTGAGTTAGATCTTTGATTTCATCTTCGCTAAGGTTGTTGGAGGTGTCCAGATATACTTTAGAATCTTTTATCTCATGTGACTTTTGCCAACAGGTTCTATTACTGTGGAACCATGTATCCAGTGGACGAGTGACTTTCCAACAATGGCCAAAATCCAAAGGTTGCTAATATCTGAAATCTATTCTAAAATTTCCCACTAGCCTTTACAATTTGTGAAAGCCAAAACTATTTTTTAAAAAGTTTGTTAACTTTTATTTTAATAATAGTATTTTCATTTGATTTGCTTGTCTCACTGCATTGGATTATATCACATTAATATAACTGAATTTGAATTTGAAATAACCAAATTGGTGGTACAACAACACAGTATGATAGTAAACTACTCCTAGTAGACTACTCCTTTCACTAGCCTATCCAGTTCCCTTATCTTCTCTCTAAGACTTCTGTCCTTAATCTTAGTTGTGCATATTTTTGCTCTATTCAGACACACCTGTGCTCCATGTCAAAGAACTCTACGGTAACAAACGTTGATTTGGGTTGTATTCAGTACTCAGTATATTTTAGTAAGCTATGTATGCATTCAGCCTTTATTCCGGTGACAACATGGACACCTAACTGATTCGCTTTACATTAGATTGAACTGATTGTGTAGTCTCTCCTATTTTATTTCTACTGTCTCATGGAATTAATTTGTACACACTGCTGATTCCTGAATGTGCTGCACTTTAGCCTGATGAAGATCTAAGATGCGACCAAGTTTTTCAATGTAAATATTGTGTAGCTAGCTTAGTTGTTACTGTGTAGTCTCTCCTATTTTATTTCTTCTGCCTCATGAAAACGATTTGTACACACTGCTGACTCCTGAATTTGCTGCACTTTAGCTTGTTGAATATCTAGATGTGACCAAGTTTTTTCATGTGAAAATTGTTGTAGCTAGCATAGATGTTATTATTACTATACATTCACTGTTGAATAATGTGATTTATTTTATACACATACATGTGCTAACCTTGTTCTTATTTCTTTCTCTCCTCCTGCCTACCTTCTCCCATACAGTTACTTGCTCTTCAGACTACTGTCCTGCCTTACTCCCAACTGGTGACCATTGACCTTGGTCTGCCCTCACTAAATGTGACTTTGCTTGCCTCATACCTCAAAGAACCTGACTCTGATCCTCTGAATACAAAGTAGGTTTGGGCTCTGTATTGCTCTTTTAACTGGGCTCCAACCAGGTATTCCTTCAGAGTTGTTTTAAATTGCCTGTGCCTTAGTCTCCAGCAGCCAGTACCTCCCTTTTTTAGCCCTCCCTCTCCTAGCATAATCTGTTCTCTCCTAGAATTATTTTTAACTCCCTCTACATCTCTACTGTCCTACTTACCTTGCCCCCCTCTCCCTCCTGCTTACCTACTCTAAACTGCAGGTGTTCCACTCCCACATTGGCTCCCTTCCTCCTGTACTCTTTAGCTCTAACCAGCCCTTGTCAGGCGATATAGCTAGGATCTGGATATTTTTCTATTCCTCCTTCTAACCTCCACCTCAACCTTTCCATTCCTTCTGTTAACCTCTACCTTTACCATACTATCCACCAAACTCTCTCTTAGCTTTACTTTTGTACCTCAGTAACCTCCCTTTCTGCTAAATTTTACCCTCTTCTATTCTGCTCCCACTGTATGTCTCTTCGCTAACCTCCTCTTACCACTCATTTTTTTATCTCTGGTGCTCTCTGGCCTCTTTCCTACCCCTTCTACTTGTCTTCATTTTTATCTCACTTTCCTTACCTATTTTAGCTGATTGTCTCCTTCCTCATCTCTCCTTAGTGGCTGTGACCCGCTCTGTGACCCGCTCCGTTTGCCCTGCGGGCTCACTCCGCTCCCCTCCCTACCCCCAATTCCCACCCACCCCCAGGGGTCCTACTCTTATACCTCTAAAGCCACACCCCTATTGCCTCCCATCCTATCCCTCTCCTTCCCGCCTAATTGCTACCAAACCTTAACACACACTTTCCACTCCCCCTCTCTCTTTCTTTACCCTATTACCTTAAGTCTCATATTACCTATCTCCTTTTCTCTTACTTCTCTCCCTATCCCTCCTCAGTCCTCACTTCTCAAATCATTCCTTACTCCTTTCAGAACCCAATACTTACCCTCCTTTACTCTTAAACAGTCATACTCTTCCCCTCTTGTTCAACACACTCAGTCTCTCTCCCTGAACAAGTCCTCTTTCCTCCTCTCCTCTCAGACTACATAACAATGACTCCCTTCACACCAACTATGTCTACACTCTCATTCTTACTCTTAATCACCCTTCTCTCAACTTACCATCTCACTTTCATTGAAATCTCACTTAACAACTTTCAGAACTCCTCACATAAACACACTTCTACTATACTCACTTTCACATCATACTCCAATGTTACGTCCACCCCAAGCTATCATCTATCTAAATTCCATAGATTACATCACCTTACCTACCTACTACAATCTGACAAAAAAATAAAACCTCTAACACTTCTAAATAGCAAATATTCCACTAAACCAGCTAATCCAACACTACAAGATGGTGACATCCACCCCAACCCTGGCCCTTTCTCCCTCCACCTCAAAACTGTTCACCAAACCTCAATAATAACTTCCTCATAGGACACCTTAACATTCAAAGCATAAATAAGAAAATACCCTTCATCCATGCCCTCTTAGATATCCACTCCTTTGATATTCTCTGCCTGTCTGAAACCTGGCTAAACCCAGGCACAAAGGACTCAGAGATTATACCCCAAGGTTATAACATAGTAAGACAAGACCGCTCAAAACGTAAGGGTGGGGAGTAGCAATACTGTACAAAATCAACTTAACATCTCTACTCAACCAACATATCCAAACCAAGATAGCAACATAGAAGTCATCATTACTAAACTACAACTTAATGCCAAAAAAGCAATATACATTATTTGCTTGTATCTTCCCCCAGGTAATAACATTCCAATATTAGAAGACTTTCTTAGTTGGGTTTCTTCTACCTATCCCCAAGAAACCATAATTCTAGGCGATGTTAACATTGATTGGAACACAATCAATGCTGATAATCCCTCATCTCATATTAACCTACATGGTTTTTCCCAAACTATTACCTCAACCACAAGAGTCAATAAGCCCAATAAGAAAGAGAGCACCTTAGACTGGATACTCACAAATAAAGACAATAAAAAGTATAAAATAGGTACTATGCCAGATGATATCAGCGACCACTCCCTAACATACATTACCAGACAAAAGTCAGAATGTACAAACCTTCCAAATACAAGGCTAATTCATTCTACCAAACATTTTAACTTAGAACATTTTCAAGCCGAACTGAGAGCATGTAATTGGAATTGCTTAAAATCACTCCCCCTACAGGAGGCAGTCTCAGTCTTTAACTCTACCTTCTTATCCATACTGAATAGACATGCTCCAGAACGTTCTATTAGAGTAAAGACCAAAACAGCCCCATGGCTTACCAACAACACTAAGAAACTTATTCTTATTAGAAACAAAGCATGGACAAAATGGAGATGCCTTAAACAAAACCCTGATTTAGTTCATTACCGCCAGCTCAGAAATCAGGCTAAGAAATCAATAATCTCTGACAAGAAACATTTCTACTGTAAACTTCAAGAAACCCATCATAACAATGCCAAACAATTCTGGTCATCAGTAAACAGACTACTTTCCCCAGGAACTGTAAAACTCCTTCCCCTTAACGCTGACCCTGAAACCCCTCTCCAGACTGCTAATGATTTTAACTCTTTTTCTCTGAAACTATCCAATCCCTAGCAAAACAAATGAACACCAACGACCCTAATATTCCATCTAACATAGCTAACTCCTCCTACAACTTCTCTCTAAAACCTATACCTACTTCTTTCATCTACAAACTCATTCTCAAACTGAAACCTTGCACCCCTTCTGCTGACAAGCTCCTCTCTCTTCCTTCAGAAAGCTGCCAAAGAAATTGCTTATCCTATTTCCTTACTTATAAACAGAACTATCCAAGAGGGAACTATCCCTGACATCTGGAAAGTCTCCTACATAATCCCACTTCATAAAGGAGGTAACTCCTCGACCTCTCCAACTTCAGACCAATTGCCCTTCTCTCACCCCTTGCAAAAATCATGGAAAAATGTATTCATCAGCAACTCGTTCACTACCTCTCTCTTCACAATATAATTGCAACCTGTCAGCATGGCTTTAGACCTCACCACAGTACCACAACTGCCCTTCTTTCCTTTGTAGACACTATCAACAAAAATCGAAACAACAATACACTCTCTTCCGCTCTTTTCATTGATCTCTAAAGCTTTCGACATGGTCAACCACTCTCTCCTACTAAACATTCTTGAATCTCTCTCTTGTGACAAAGTCGCCATTAATTGGTTTAGTTCTTATCTTAACAACAGACAGCAAGCCGTAATATGGGACAACCATATCTCATCACTACTACCCATTTCCATCGGAGTTCCTCAGGGCTCCATTCTTGGTCCACTCCTGTTCTCCCTTTTTATCAATGATCTTCAGACTTCTATCCCACAAGCAACCTGCATACAATACGCAGATGATTCTACCCTCATCTGCTCAGCACCTTCCTCTACTGAGCTGATCTCACTAACCCAAACTACCTTTAATGCTGTAGAAACTTGGTTCTCTAGACGTTTTCTCCTATTAAATGCCAAAAAAACAAAACTTCTCCTCTTCACCCCCACCACTCGGTCTCCCCCCTTAAATTTCTCCATTCTCTCTAATAATGGTACTATCATCTCTCCTGATCCAACTACAAAACTATTAGGAATAACCATTGACAATAATCTCTCTTTTGACCAGCACATTAACAACAACATCAGGTTAGTTAACAGAAAAATTGGTTCCCTATATCGTATCAAACCTTTCCTAACCCCAACAACCAGAACCAAGATTGCACAATCTCACCTTCTATCTACCATCCTATATGCTTCCCCAATTTATACTAACCTAAAGAAAACCAATCTAAAAAAACTTGCTACTTGCTATAACAATATAGCTCGCTTCGCCACTAGTAACCCCTTTAGGACCCATCATTGTATAAATCTAAAACAACTAGGCTGGCTTGAAGTTCAAAACCACATTATAATTCCTCAACTCACTATTGCCCACAATATACTACACCAACCTGACTATACCCCTATACTCTCACAACTACTAATCCCTTACAACAATCTTAACTCACTTCGCTCATCTAGTAAACTCATGACAAAAACTATAAAGGCAAACAATACAGCAGGTGATTCCCTTTTCAGTAACACAATAGGTAGAACTTGGAATCTCTTACCTTGTGACATAACTTTGACTACATCCTTGCCACTTTTCAAACAGAAAATTAAACAATACTTTCAAAATCATTGGCTTTGTTCCTGTAGTACACCTGACTAACCTGTGTCTTCTCCACTCTTTTCCATCTCTGCACTTCATTAGTTCTATTCCTTTTACTGTTAGTTTTTAAATATGTACTTTCTGCACAATTATGTGATATTTAATTATCTGCATATTTTTAACTTGATTTTCTTGAGTTTATCCTCACTCCAATGTTTTCTATTTTCTCTGATTGTAGTTTTATCTTAGAATAATTAGATTTATATCTTATTGTAATTTTTCTTAGCTTATAGTGGAGCTTTTCTCCTCGGGCCTCTGCTGAAAATGGACATGTATCCAGCCAGACTAGCCCGGTCAACAAATGTAAAATAAAATAAAAAATAAAATAAAAAAGTGGGAACACTTTGAAAATATTTTTTTTGTTAAAAAAGAAACTATTCTTATAAAAGAATAATTTTTTTTTTTTAGCAGAGCGTCTGCTGACAGGGCAAAGTATTGGCAGCAATCTGAATGACCTCTGCTGAGAACTTTCTGTTATTATTGGCATTGAGACGTATAGTGTCCACTCTCAACACAATTACTGTAAGTTTTAGAGAAGGTAACCTGACCTGCTCCAGAAGAAGAACTTCCACTGTTTTACAGCCATAGCAGCCATCAGACATAATCAGCAACTTTGTCAAGACTGCCAGAGAAGATGAAAACAACACCAGAATAAGTGCATTTATTTTATACTTAGTATATTTCATTGTGCAGGATCTAATACTATGTTAAGCAGCCTGCTTTTACTCAGTGCCACTTGCTATTACATATACATTATGATATTCATTTTTATATCTGCACTGCTTTTGATTCAGTATCGTTTATTGATATGTATGGAAGGGATGGATGTCATCATACCATGCTAGAAACTGATTATGCTATACAGGCATAATGGCTACTTGTGTGGATGCTTTGGGCCTTGTCAGTTTTCCTTCTCCCTATTGATAGGGTTATAAGTGACAGTTGGATAACTACACAAAACCACTGCCCTTTGTTTGGGAGTTTTTCCAAATCCACTTTTGTGTAACTATGGAATTATTAGTATATGTAGTTGGGGATATGAGGATTTTTCCTTATATGATAGGTGCATGCAAATTGCCTTTCTTGAAAAAAAAAATTCTGTCTTTACATGAGATCAATTATTTGTGGACAGTTAGTGTCTGCATGAACAATTCCTTCTTAAACTTTCATAGCCGAAGCATGAAAATTTGTTTTCTTAAGTCACTAACCATGAGTTGCAACTTATTTTGGAGCTTTGAGTAAAACGCTTAATCATGGGCACATTGATAACTTGTTTTTAGTGAAACTTTTTATTTTGAAATTGGCAGGAAACTAATAAACACTTTTAGTTTTCTTGCTCAGGCAAACAATGGGGAAAAAAGTTTATACAAGCTAAATACTTACCATGTAGCTTTCCATTAAAATAAACGTAAAACAGAACCAAAAACTGAAAGGTCCTGCTATTTTTTAAATTTATTCTGCACATTCTTCTCTATAACACAATAAAAGGACTTGTGTAGTCAACCTCTATTCTAATATTATGCAGCTTAAACACTTGAGACTGGATGACATCTGATATCAGAGCTTTCCTGGCAATCTCTTGCCATTTTACTGGAGAATATCAAGAAGAGCAGATGCTCTCATCTACAGGAACAAGTTTCTCTTGCAGATACATATTTTCTACTCTGCTAATAGTAAATTAGATGCATCAATGCACAGTTGTGAAAGTGCATGCTCCCCACTGTACAGGATGACTATTTTTTATATTTCTTTATTATTGCCTTTGGGGAGTTGATGGATTGAATGTAGCAATAAGTTGAATATATTACTATCACCATTATTTCTTCAACTTTTGGTAATCCACATTGCAGGTGATTGTCAGAAGAAGTTACCTATTTGGTGTATGGAGTTTGTGATTAAAAGAAAAAAAGGTTGCCAGGTGATATCAGTGAAATGATGAGTTTTGTTGTGTGAAGATAGCTTGTATTGTTTAACGGCAACAAGCAAAAACATATTATTGCCGAGGTTTATTTCATTAACTTCAATCACAATCTAACATCATAGCTGTACAGAAATGGTAGCTACCACTGTTGCAGGGAAGCAGCATGTCTGTGAAAACATGTGCAGTAATAACATAGAGCTTGACCAGTAGCAGTTTATTACTCTGAGCTGCAAGTTCAAATTCTTTGCTGATACCACAAAGTCTTTTGTTTTTCTTTTTTTCTTCTTGATCAGATAATAGAAATGTATAGAGAAAAGCATATCAATGTCTGTATCACATGGATCACAGGCATATTCTACTCCAAAAACATGTGAAACAGTTATTGATATGGCTTGCTTGTGAAAACAGTGCAGAGATGTTAAAGAGCTATACTGCTAGGAAGAAGGGATTCCTGAAACACCTACACAGTGAAAAGGACAGCACCTATTTTTTGGCATCTACGTGCAGTTTGTTTTTATTTTGGCCTGATCAGGTACCTTAAACAATCTAGTCAAAATAGTGGCCCTATCCCAGAAAATAAACATATGATACTGGCAATTAGAAGCCTAACTATGCATTTCTCAGGAAGCATTTTGCCTTGTGATTTAAATGCAAAATAATCCAAAACAGCCGAAATTGTAAATGTATCTTTCCATAAGGAGCAAAGGTGATACTGCAGGGATGATTTTTCAGCTTCCCATCCATTTGTCCAGATTATGTTTAAATAGAGTAAGAGAAGTACTATATTTGATATGGACACTAAGACAATTCCAAAGAAGTGCAACTTTAGGTAATACATATATAGCCTTCCAACATGTTCTATTTATGTTTCAGAAGAGATAAAGATCTTTCAAGTGGGCGTTTGCATTACTATTGGAGTTGATGATGTGAAATGATAGGATCAGTTGAGGTTCTGTATGTAAAACAGAGGTCATCTCTCTAATGCCTGTATTATACCAAGAAAACTGACAAGGCTTTAAGATGATCAGTGTATTATGATTTAGGTCCTTGATTTTCTTGGTGAGAAAATGCTGTAGGTGTTCAATTTGTGTCAAGTGTATAGACATATGTATGCCAAATCAGGCATTACACTCAGTAATTGGCCTAATAAGTGCAGAACACAGTGGAATTATCACATCCCTGGACTTGATGCCATACATTTACTGATAAGCTGAGCTACGAAGAAGGACTTCCTTACAATAGTGGATACATGGTATCAAATGACAGTTCATCGTCTTCAGGTTCTTAAGTACTGGACCAATATTCAGGGTTGTGTCATCAATGTGATAGTTGCAGGATATATTGTGCTCCACAAATTACATTGTTATACATTTTTTGGCATTTATTTTTAGTCCAGATTGATCACTCCAGTTATTTGTTTGGAGATGACCATCTTGAAGGGCCACATTATCCTCTGGAGGGAAAAGAGTTAGACCATGTTTATGGTCATCATTGTCAGCCATAAGCCCTTAGCATTGGTTGTGACCTCTTAGAAGTAAATGTCAAAGAGGAGTGACTTGAGAACAGGACCTGGAGAATACCACTGGCTACAAGTCATTTGAAGGAGATGTAGCCATCCACCCTCATTTTCTGTGTTCTAATTTGCTATCCACCAAGTTACATAGGGATTGAAGTTTAGGTGGGAGAGTTTATTAACAATATCTAAATGTGTTATCATATGAATTGCCTTAGTGAGATCTATATATGCAGCATGTACTGATTTTCCTAAATCTGTGCTTAATTATCTTTCTGAAATTGAACTGGTTGTGTAGGTAGTATCTGCCTCTTTGATGAAGCCATATTAGCTTTTGCCAAGATTTTGTAGTTTCTTATATCTTTATTTATTAATTTCATAATGATCCTTTCCATAGATTTACAGATGAGGCTAAAATTTAATGTGAAGCAAGGACTTAGAATGTTAGTAAAAGAAGGTGAAGTAAAAATTCCATGAAATTTATTACTCCTTGTATTTTTTGGAAATCCTTAGTAGAGTTTACGGAGTTCAAAAATTGAATCAATTATACATTCAGAGTCAATTGACGGATACATAAAGATTGCAAAAGTCGTCAAGCTTAGTGCTCAAATGCAAAGAGAAGCTAGGACCAAATCACTGTTGCTTACCTGCAGTAGGTAGTTTTTATGTGAGTAATCTTTTCCACAGAAAGCTAAGATCAACACATCAGAGTATTCTGAGTATGATATGAATGTTATAGACTAAGAGGAGACCATGTGAGACTTTGCAAGACTGACCATTATGCTGAAAGACTGAAAGACTGAAACAAGCTGAAACAAACCCTTCAAGGCAAGCAAGCTCTCCATGGATGTAGCAGCTAAGAGACAGTTGTTGAGGTATGGCAAGAGCCTGGGACCTTGAAGTCTGAGAGATGTGGAGGCTGCAAACATGCATTTTTGCACATTCTTTGGGTTGTGATGCGACCATGTGCCAGTGTCCTGACCTGAAAATAAATGACTGTAGCATGTAAGAGAAGGAAACATACTCCCTCAAGAAAACAGATTACATAGTCTTGCATTAACCATGAGATCATTCTCAAAACTTGCACTAGAGTATGAAAATATATAACCAAAAATGTCACATGAAATATAACCATTTTGAAATGCAGTAACACACACACACACACACACACACACACACACACACACACACACACACACACACACACACACACAGAGGAAAAAAACGATATATCAATGCCATTGCATTAATAACCATGGTTAATTGATCTTGTTTTGCCAACCTACACTACATTGGGAGACTTCAGCCTTGCTTCCCATAGATTTTAATCTTATGAGGCACTTGAGGTATACATATATTCCTTACGTCTCTCTACAATCCTTAACACTCTGTCTAAATGATTGCCCCATTTCTGAACTTGTTTGCCATTATAACTTACGCTCCCTCCTTCTGACACTCCTTCCCATTCTTCTCTTGTCTCTTTCTTCTGTTATCTTATAGTTCATACTTCCATCTGCATTCAGTCCTCATCAATACTCTCCTATAGCTTTCGTCTATTATTATTATTTTTATTATGATTATGATTATTATTATTATTATTATTATTATTATTACATCATATTTGCCACCCTGTCCTTGCTCTACTGAAACTTACTTTTATCTCTATTTTTCTTCACTTTATGCATTCCATAAATTCTGAGAGATATTGTGCTCATAAATATGACAACATAGATAAAAATTGATTTTCCAGTAATTATCAAAATCTTTTTTAATATGCACAACCTTTTAATTTTTATTAACATACATTGCTATAAAAAATCATTGATACTGTGACATGGTTTATATCTTTCTTTCTTTTTTTTTTGCCTTGTGCTTGGTCATGCTTAAGGACATTTGCACCAGTGTACTTAGTCAATTAGCAAATGTGTTAATAAAAAAAGAAAGAAAGAGCTGCTGGACAGCTTTACAACTTTGGTGTGTAGGTATGCACGTAGAAGATCTAAAAATCACATGCAGTCTCCTTTAAATGTTTAGATAAAGACAGACTGCAAGAGTACTGTTCTAAAAGGCCCCTTGAGCATATACTACCATATGCCATGCAAACTGAGAATGTATCCAAGGCTCTGATTCATTTCTGGGACAAAAATGAAGCCTGGGGAAAATACATGGCATTACTCATCTTGTGGGGCATATTAGATGATTCTTTTCATTAGAAATTGATATTCGAGAAAGATACAGACAGACGGATAAATCCAGATTGTTACCAGACAGGACCTATCATGAAAGCCTTGGGGTGTCTGAGAATTGCCTTCAAAAAGAAGGGCCACATGAACCCCAACTGTTTTGCCATGAATATGATCCTCTTTGAAACAGCTTTTCTGATAGTTGCTGTGATCACTACAGCTCTTTCCAGCACCCTAGAATAATCCTACTGGGGGATTGGATCCAGAGTTGATGTATGCTGTTGCCTGCTGTAATACTTTGAAGACAGACACTTGGAATTCTAGAATTTCAACTTTATTGAGATTACAAGGTTCACTTTCCTGTTTTTTTTTTTTCAGTCTTTCCATCGGTACATCAACTTTATTCTGCAAGAAGCATCTGAACGGCCACCAAAATAATACAGGAAACAATGCAGCCTGAACGTGGACTATTTAAGCATCCGGCATCGGGCAGAAGATATCACAGTATCCGTTGCAGGACTACAGGATTCAAAAACAGTTTCTACCCTATAGTGATAAGACTTCTGAACTTGGACAATGTTTATTTATTATATCCACAGTCAGCGTTATTTAGCCCACCCCATGCAATATTAGACAAATGACTTAGGCATTGTTCAATCTGTAGTGTGTTTTGTATTACTTTAAATTGGGTAGTTAATTTAACTTAGTAGAGGGTATTGTTTTCATATTTGAGTCTTTGTAAATGTCTCTGCTCTTTTTGATGTGTATAGAGAGCATTATTATATTTGTTCATATATTTATTCCTCTACTTGTATGTGTTATGTTTTATATTTCCTTTGTAATCTCAAGAATTGAGCTGATGCATGAAATTTCATGTAGGTTACATGTGTGTAGTTCTAAATGACAATAAAGTTTATTCTAACTTTCACTTTGACTTTATTGAATCCCCAAGTAGTAAGGATCCATCAAAAGCCTCACAGTTGGCTTTGAGGATTAAGGTGCTGTTAATGAGCTGTTTTCTGTGGTCAAAAACTGCAAGGACTGCAAGGACCCTTATTCTCCATTGCCTAACTGTATGACTCTGAGCAAATCACTCAATCAGACACCTCTCCCAGACTGAGTGTGAAAAAGGTCATGGAGATCAGAGGTTTACCCAGAAAACAAATGCCAATTAAATAAAGGGGAAATCCATGACTTTGCCTTTAGAATTCACAGCAAATTGTGTTACACACAGGCTTTCATAATCACAAGGACTGGGTTCCATACCTGACACCCTACCATAAACATCAACCACATTATAATGTAAAACAGATGGTCTGATTTGACACTAAGCCAGAATTTGCCATTTAGGAATGTAAGTAATTCTTAATGTCGCAATCTGGTAACACATCCAGAGTTATGATGTTTTCACCTAAGATATCTTTCTGAAATTTTTGCATAAGGTGTGGTAGCTTAAAATTCTCAGGCTGAAGGTAAAAGATAAAAGTGTGCACTTATTGGATCTGCCCAAAGAATGTGACTCATAGTTTGGTGGAAAATTACCTTGGACTGGGAATTTGAATCTTTTAACAAGGAGAAGCAACCATAATTGAATCCACCATTGGGTTCTATGATGAGATAAGACAGTCCTGAGACAATCCTAAGGGGTATGAAGAATTTTAACTTGATATTTAAGGACTGGATACTCCATATTTGAGTTCCTCCAGACATTATCTAACAATAATTTGACAGTTTCATCAAATGGAGATACTATCCAAAAGAAAGACCTAAGTGATCAGAAAGTCTCAGAAAGGATGCAATCTGACTCAATGGGGATGTCCCATGGTTAAATAGTTTTGATATTGATGAGTTCTAAGATTTCTCTCAATTTTTAGGTCATCAGAAAGTAAGATAGTAGACTCACCAGTCTGGTCTTCATCAATTTCCAGGGTAAAAGAATATTCTATGGATGCTATATACTTCTGCTTGCATGTCCCTTTACTATCTATTTTTGGAAGTGGAGTGTCTCAGGAGGAGAAAGACTACATGCTGGACATAAAACTTGGCATCTTGTCTGTTTACTCAAGTCTCTATGTACTAAGTTAGAAAGAAAGGCATTGCAAAAGTAGCAGATAAGGAGATCATGTGAGTCATAGCCAGGTGCCAAAACTTGCCACAGTCCCAAAATTGAGGAAGAGTCCACCAAAAGCTGAAAAGACTGGGATTGTTAAACATTAATTCCTGTCAAGTCCAACAAAATCAACAACAAATTCAAGGATTACACAATGTCCACAGTCCACAAATATGAAGTAGATCCCATTGCTTTGGTGAAATGCAGACCTCTCAGTTAAAAGAATATTTTGAAATCAGTATAGCTTACTTTAAATGCAATATCTACTTTTGTGACAGTGCTGTAAGCAAAGACTTGATAGCATTTGTGTAATTCTTTTAAATTCTTCCAGGAATAACCTGCTTAGATATCATATTGTGGTCACTACTTATTAGCTCAAGAACACTTTATCTCATAAAACTTAAGCTACTATATTGAAGTTACTGAGTTATGATGGAACATAAACTGTAGTACAGTATTTCTCTTAAAAGAACTTACTTTAGCTTTTACTAATCTATGTAAAAGAAAGGTAGAGAAAGGATCACTGAAAGCATTTACTTTCTAGAAGGCTCAGCACTAATGGAAGCCAATGATTTTCTCTGTTTTGTATGGGTTGGTGTTTCACTAGTAGACATTAGTTATTTTACATTATAGATTATGAAACTGGGATCTATGAGTGAATTGAGTGCTGCACTGCTGGATATTAGATTTTAGGTAATGCTGTGAATGATCACAAAGATGTTAGCAATACTTGTTTGTTCTTGATTGTGTTAAAAATAATAGAAAGAGGGGAATATGTTGCTCTTTTATTAAAAAGTTAAAGATATAATAAGAAAATATTTAAATATATCTTTATGAGTTGTAATGTGTATAATATAGGGGTCTATATTATAACATCGAAATCTACAAAGATCAAATGCTATAATATCGAACCCTAAACACAGAAATCCACAAACATCGAACAGTCAGAATAGTGATTTTTTTCCCAGGGAAAAAAAATCGCTATTCCGAGAAACATACACACGACACAAACACACACAAAAAACAGCAATCCACACACATACACTTAAAATCCTACACCTAAACCTAAACTAAACTTTACATACGCTATTAGCTATCCACTTACCTTAACCCAACCCTAACCCTAAGGTCCGTCACTATCGCACACTCACCTCACCCGCGCCCTAACCCTAACCCTAACTCACCTAACCCACCTCCTAACCCTAACCAACACACAACCGCACACTTACCTGACCCATGTCCTAACCCTAACTCACCTAACCTGCCCCCTAACCCTAACCTACACACAATCGCACACTTACCTGACCCATGCCCTAACCCTAACATCCACACAACCGTACACTTACCTGACTCGCTCCCTAACCCTAACCTACACACAATCGCACACTTACCTGAACCTAACCCATAATGTTCCAACATATCGAATGCTGAAAACAGTGAAGCCACAGCAACGGCCCATCGAATTATTTCTCTGGGAAAGAATTTGGTGTCCTGCACCTTCGCTGTTTTCAGCATTCGACAAAACTGGTTCGATATTATGACATTCGAACTTCATAAAATTCAATGTTATAATACAGACCCATAATATAGTGCATATATTAACAATCTAAAAACTGTGCATAGCATGTTTCACATATATTCTACCACATTCTGCATTATGTATATAGGAAAGCTTATGCGTCATAAGTAATTGATTACTATGCATACAACGAAGAAGCAACTTTGGCCAATACATTTTATAATCAATTTGTTAATTTCTTTAATGCATATAACAGATTGGTTAATGCTCACAAAACTCATAGGGGGAATTTAATAAAGCCTACACGTTTTTTTTCCATGTAGGCATCACACAGAGCTGCTTACATGGCTGCGAACATTTTCAGATTCAGTAAGCAGTTCTGAGCTGTGCACATGCACATGCCAACCCGGAAACTTCCATGACATGCAAATCACCTCCTAAGCTGGTGAATCTCATGCAAATGAGGCAGGTAGAGTGATCCAGGAAGCAGGTATCTTTTCAGACCCTGTGTCAGTGTCTGTAGTGTATGTGGAAAATTTCCATGTACAGGAGTGTAGACAGACAAAAGGGGTTGTAAAAATGTAGATATTTGGACAGAAATGTCATACTATATACAGATATGACCAAAACTATCACCCTGTATGTCATAAAAAATTAAAGGATATAAGTTAAATTAATATATAATTTTTAATAATCTGGGCATGTTCGCATGGCATGCCACAGTGCACAAACATGGTTTGTAGGAAAAAAAAAAAACTGGAAAAAAAAAGAAATTAATTAGTATGTGACAGAAATGTATTACAGGACTATAAGTAGAGTGTTACAATGGTGCATTGGTCCTATTGCTAACATGGTTGGGCTCTGAAGCTTGTAGTTTCCAGGCTGTGAGTACGGATACTTATGCAAATGAGGTGGAAATACTGAATAGCTAAAAGTGGTAATCGTGTCCGCATATCCCCTTTGTGTAGGCTTAGAGCCATGTTGTTGTTCACACAGGAAGTAGCCGACAATGGGAAGGGGGATGTCAACTGACTTCTAAGCTCGTTTAAGTTTAAGTGTGCGTGTTTGCAAGGCCTGCCACCTGGCTGAACATGTCCTGTACAGGCGGCATGTCCACTAACTTCTAAGCTTTGTTTACCTTCCCAGTGCGTGTTTGCATGGTGTGCCATCGCATTCAGAATGGTTTAAGAAAAATAAATGTATTTAATTAGTTTTGACCCTTGTTTAATCTAAAATAAGGCCATGAAATGATGTTAATTATATTGTAGGCAGGTGCAGTGCATATTAGTTACCTAATCACCCACTCTGCACCTACAGCAGAAACCCTACATTCTGATTTTCTCCCAATACTTTGAACCATTGGAGCACAGACTTGGGAATTTTAACTGAGAAAATGCTAGGGGTTGCTACAGGTCTGCTACATCTGTATGCGCTAGATGCTGAAGTCAGTGCTGCTGCTGCTGCTGACAATAGGCCTAGACAGAGAAGGAGAAGAGTGTTCGGGTCCAGGGTAACCTTCCAGGAGCTACATCAGCTGAAGATCGGCGAGTGCTACAGGGTGGACAAGGTCATACTACAAGAACTCACTGAGCTCTGCTGCCCTCAACTCAGATCCAGAGCCAACAGAGGGGAAACACATCCTAATGGAAACAAAGGTATATGTAGCCCTTATGATACTAGCTACAGGTACTTTCCAAAGGCCAACTGGGGACATGATGGGGGTTTCATAGGCATCAGCATCCAGGGTACTCCAACAGTTCCTGGATGCCATGCTACCACATGCTAGTGAGTACATTTCTTTTCCCCTCACTCCTGAGGTAAGGGTCAGCAATATGCAATATTCCTACTGTGCACCACATTACCCTGAAGTACTGGGTGCCATAGACTGTGCTCATGTAAACATCAAGGCACCACCTGGTGAAGAGAGTAGAATCTAAGTCAACTGCAAGGGGTACCACTTCATCAACTGCCAGGTCATCTGCAATGCCCAGGGGATTATCGTGAATGTGTGTGCTGGCAGCTGTGGCAGTTATCACAACTCCCATATCTGGGATGAATCACAGCTGTACCAGATGTTTGCTAGGGGTGACATCACACATGGCCATTTACTGGGGGAATCTGGCTATGCCCTGGCACCCTTGGATGATGACATCCATCAGAAATGCACATACACCCACCGAAGAATGCCATAATGAGGCACACACACAAACTAGGAATATCACAGAACATGTGCTTGGGCTTCTGATGTCATGGTTCTGGTGCCTTGTTATATATGATGGAGCCCTGCAGTACTCTCCAGCCAAATGCGCACATATGTTCACAGTATGTGCTATGCTACACAATATGATCCTGTGGAAACAGGTGCAGCAGGATCAGAAAAGAGAAGGGATCCATGAATTACCATATAGGTGGCAGTACACTAAACACAGAAAGTGTGATAAGAGACTTAGGGACACAGGTGGACAGTGGTCTCACCTTCGATAACCACATCGCCACAACAGTCAGGAAATCCTTCTATGTGGCACACCTCATCACGAAGGGCTTTTCATCCAGAAAAAAGGAGGTCATTGTCCCACTGTACTCATCCCTCATTAGACCCATTATAGAATACAACGCCCCATTTGGTATGTACCTCTCAAGACATCTGCAACAACTGGAAAGGCCTCAGAAATACCTCACTAAAAGAATCACAGGCCTAAAGCAGATGTCCTACGCTGACCATCTTAAAAAACTCCAGCTATACTCTGTCGCATATCGTCTACTCAGAGGCGATCTCTGCTTAACATACAAGGCCATATCAAACCCAGAGCTGTTGGACATGCTACACTTAAAGAAATCCCAATCCCTCAGAGGTACACGCTCCAGGGATCTAAACCTTGTCATCACAATAAACAAAACATGCTGGAGGGATAGGTTCCTGACCCAGAGACTCCCTAGACTCTGGAATAGATTGCCCATACATGTCAAGCAGAGTGACTCTTTGGACCTCTTCAAGAGGAACCTTGACGATTGGATGGGAGAAAGGAAATTCACCCCAGGGATCACTTCAGTCGCCCTGCTAGACAGGGGTCCAGGAAAGTAAATAATGGGAGAAGAAATAGCCAGGGAATTGTTATGGCTAGGCTTGTATAGGCCCTAGGGCTTATAGCCTAGTACCAACCTATGAACCTATGGATACACAGCCCCCCACCACTGCCTAGGTCACCACAGCTGCACTCACAGGAGGTCTCAGAGAAGAAACCCCCTGATGATGTCCCTGTAGGCAGATGTAGGAGTGCCCAGTACACCCCAGCTTTGGCTAAGAGACAATGCATAGCACATTCACTGACAACCTAGGGCCTTAGGGACTGACACCTTACTCCTTCTCACATACATATAGTAAAATTGATGCCAGGCAAGCACACAACCTGTACCTATGCATGTATTGACTGTGTATTGCTTGCATCAGACAGAGTTAGCCATGAGATACAGTTCTGTTAACCACTGCATTCACAAGATAACTCCCTAACCTACACAACTACTTGTAAGGATTATTATAATATGCTATTGCACGTATGAATTTGCTGCATTTATGCAAGGAAATATAGTGGGGTATTTGGACACAAGTAATCCATATTGAACTACAGTTACCCAGTTCACTAGTACGTGTTCCTTAATATTCACTAGGCCTCATGGTTGGAATATGCAGTACATCAGTCAAGGGAGATGTTAAACAGTGGGGTCACATGATAGTTGGACTACTGTCTACCCTAGCAGAATATGTGGTGATGCCTTGCCACACCCACCACACCAGTTTCCCTATATAAATGCTGTAACAGTAGGTCATCAATGGTATATCAGCAGTCCAGGCAAACTCAGGGCACTAACATAGAAATCAAGAACACATTGTGTGTCTCACTTAACATGAATAACACAAGTACTTATGTATGCTTTTGACTGTGTGGTGAATGACTACTCTCTGGCTGGAAGCATGTGTGGCTCAGTGGACTAGGGATATTAGCATGGGTGATGCCACTGATGGCTCAAATCTGGAGGCATCCACATATTTTGCACATGAGGTATTAGTATGTTGGTGTTGTCACAGACTGTCATTCTGTGTGTGTTGTACCATTATGAACCTCTGTCACATATTAATCACATCAGACACTTGGAGAATGCCATGGGCATTTTGAGTGAAGTGCAGTACTGCAGAAACAGGGACATATGTCAGTGTCTATAACACACAAAATCCCAGACTGGAGTGCAGGTAGGTGTGGCCTGGAGTCACTCTATAAGTACTGACAATCCCACTGAGTATGTCCATACACTTAGTTAGACTGAACGCAATCCTGTAGCCCCTTGATCAAAATTATCTGTTATGTTTAGATATGTATATACACACATACATACATACATACATAGATGTATGCATATCCACCTGCCACTATCTCTCTATCACACACATAGAATATGTATCTCTATGTAATTTCAGCTAGATATATACCTATATATCTGTCAACTACTAAGTGGCAATCTCTGCTAGATTTACAAAGCCATGTCTGACCCAGGTCTATTAGAAATGCTACATCTAAAAAAATTCCAATCCCTCCACGCCACATACTCTTGAGAGCTCAACCTCATTACCACAATCAACAAAACATGTTGGAGGGACAGGTTCATAACCCAGAGAATGCCCATGCTCTGGAATAGACTTCCCATACATATCAAGCAGAGCATCTCACTGGCCCTCTTCAAGAGAAATCTTGATGAGTGGATGGGAAATAGAAAGATCACCCCGAAGAGCATTCCAGTGGATCTACATGATAGAGGCACTGGGTACTAACATTGGGTGGCACAAAGTCAGGGCACTTTTATGGGCTAGGCTTGTAAAGGCTCCAGGGCCACTAGCCTAGTACACACCTATGAACCTATGAACATATATATATATATATATATATATATATATATATATATATGAATTTGTATCACTTCACTGAAAGACTATTTCACTGACACCCATTTCACTGAGACCAAATCACCTAAAGTTCATTTCACCTAAAATTTATTTCACCTAAAACTCATTTCACTGACAAGTAGTACTCTAAGGCAAGTCAAAGGTATATGTCCTTTTCTCCACTGTAGTATGATCCTGGTGTCAGTATATATAGTTAGGGGGGTGAGGGGGCATAACCCCTGACCTAGTTGGGTTTTACCAAATAATGTATATGTATATATTTATTAACACCAGGATCGCACTACAGTGGGGGAAAAGGACATATACCTTTGACTTGCCTTAGAGTACTACTTGCCAGTGAGATGAGTTTTAGGTGAAATGAACTTTCAGTGAAATGAACTTTAGGTGATTTGGTCTCAGTGAAATGGATGTCAGTGAAATGGTCTTTCAGT